>NC_056727.1:354146231-354209237 GCF_019279795.1 Protopterus annectens | reverse complement strand
TTCCCTTCTCTGTACTTTAAACCTCTACAAAAGGTTTTGTACATGATGGATGCTCATAGCTTAATTATGCTGACAAAACTAGGATCCTGAGAAAAGACAGTCATGTTTAAATCCTTTAAAAAAAAACAGAAAAGGTAAGAGCAGTAAGCATTGCCTCTTAAAATGGTTATCTTGTGTTGATGTATTCTGATATTTTAATGAATAGATACGGGAGATCCATACAGGGATGTACAAGACGCATTCTGCCAGAGTTGTGCATGTATTTTTAGCTTTCTTCTATATATTTGTGTACTGGTTGCCTGGTTATCCCTACTTACATTTGGTGTGACTTCCAGGTCCAGTTTTTCCTGTGGGGCCTCTTTCATTAGGCTATGTTCCAGTAGGACAGTCACCAAAGAAGATTGCGTTAGGGACTCATGGTTGATCTGCAGCCATAGGTCTTTCAGGTCAGATATAGAAGTTACTGGTTCTCACAGTAAGACTGAGGTGTGAAAATAGCTGTGGCTGCATGAAGCACCCTGTGCTCATTCTCCCTGCCATTTTCCTTGTCTCTATTTTGCTTGATCCAGAAATGAAGCATTCTAGATTACCAGTGCAGTTATGGTCATGGGGTGGCAGACTTGGGGAACTGTGTTTATTTGTTCTTCCACTGCTGGTGTCAGCCCTCATCATTCCTGCAACCACTTATCTTCTGACAAATACAGAGATATGGTAAGAAACCATAACTGTATCTGTTTTTTATTTGAGGTGTTTTTAAAAGCGCCAATTTCTCAGGAGAGGAAAAACTTGCTCTGATGAAAATTTGCAAGTTATGATTATTACAAGGCTATAGGCCAGTAAGTTACTGATTGTGTTTTCTGATACTGGTGATGCACATTATTTACTGGTGATGCACATTATTTACAAACCATATAAGAACATTTATAGGATTTTCAAAACCGATTGTTTAATCTCACTAGGATGGGTACTGCAGTGTCATAAGTTATTCGACCCTGTGAATTAATTGCACACAGATCTGTTATAAGTTCAGTGATATCCTCTCAGGTTAGCAAAGGCACACCTACAGCATATCACTTGTCTGTATTTAGTAGAGGCAGGACATAAATAAGATCACTTGGGTCCTCTCACTTTACTATACAAGTTAGAAATGATAAGTAAACTCCTTAAACTGTGGAAGACCCAAGTTAGGAAAGAGAAAGTGAATTTCAGATAGTACAGCTTAGTAGCCTGTCAGATTATTTTGGGAGAGTTACTGTGACAGTAAATAGTAAGACTAGAAATATATAGGACGTGGTCCATCAAACTGTATTCATAGGACTCTTGGCTTGCTGGACTGTGGTAGCTTGGCACCTAAAACTAACTTGGGTTTTGCTCAAAGAAATTACAATAGTACAGGGGTTGGAGGTTTGTATAATGATTATTGGGTTTACCTCACAGAGAAAATGTTCAGGGTTTCTCACCATTGAAATGGAAATTGTCTAGGCTTAAAATGGCCCACCATGGCAGCTGGCCTAGTACTTACCTATGAACTTTACCCATTTGATGAGGTGTCAGGGAGATTAGTTAAATAATTCATAAAGTAAGGCATTTCATGAGAGTGGGTCAGAGGTAGCCATGATATTCCTAATTCTGAATTGTGACCAGTGATTTGACTCCGCTACATTGAGCAACTGCTTGGGCTGATAGAATGCTAAAGATTATTGGGATTGTAGGCTTTGACATGCTTTGTTTTCAAGAACAGTGATTACAGAATGTTTTGCTTGTTAGAAACCAAAGTTTTTGTATAGACATGGAGGTCAGAACTGCCAAATGTGGATGAGTATAAAGAGAATGTTTACTAAGTTCCTGCTTCATAGTTATATTGTACGGAGTCTTGAGATTGCTTGGATCCAGGGAGTATAAATACCTACAGTTCCCAAGTAGCAACTCTTTGCTCCTGAGTTATTGGGCAAGGAGAAAATATAGAGAGTCAGTCGGAGACGGCTATTTTTGGAAACAGAGAGTACATAATAATTAAACAAGACGAATAGTGTGGATGAGGTAATGGACAGGGTTTGTTTTTTTGTTTTACAGTGTAGTTACTGGGTAGGTGGGCTTATTGGCTCTTGACCCTTTTCAGCCATGATCCAAGTAAAAAAGTATATAAGTAAAACTGCCTTCAAACAATGAAATCTTGTGGAAACTGTCTTTGGCAGGGTTTTGCTTCAAAGTGACTAAGTATAGAGCCTTGGGATTGCCAGGAATTGAATTTTATCAGTCACCAAGTTTAGAACATTGCAATTGTAAGGGTGCAAAATCCTGAAAACTGTCAGAAACAAGAATTTGTTTTTCATCAGCCAGAGAGTGCAGTAAGTTTTTTTTCCTGTGGTCCTGCATGCAGAACACTGGTGTTATCTTTGTAGATAGTTTTGGGTTGTGTATTGTTTCATAGGCAATGAATACAATACTGTGAGATTACAAGAACAACAAAGTAGAGGCTTTTCAAAGTCCATAATCAAATATTTACTTTAAAAGTATAAAATATAGGATCAGGGATTAAGTATGGAAGCTGTCTGCACTAAGATTCAGACAGCGTGGATCTCACTAAAGTTGCATAGTCAAGCCTTAATCCTAGCAAGTCAACCAGTTGCTGATACTTTTTTGAGAAGGTTCAATATGTAGTGACAGACAGACATCAAATGCAGTTTTGTATATATTGATGTCCTTCCATGTCACTATTGCAGTATTCTTAACATAATGGCTTTTCTGCCAAGGATAGCCCACCATCTGGCCAGTATACCAGACTTTGGAATTTATAGATGTTATATGTCACACTTATGTACAAGGTGTAGGGCATAAATGTGATGAATGGGCATACATACCACAGAACTTTCTTGCTGCTAGTCCGAACACCATCACTGACCATTGGTCTGAACACTTCTGTGCTGGTTACTGAGCTGTGTTTCAGATATGTGCCCCATTAGGGTTTCTTCTTAAATATTTTTATTTTTATTTTGGTGTCTTTACATGTCATCCAGAAAGGGAAAATATCAGTGTGGGAGGCAGATTCCCATAAAGATTGTCGCAAGCAGTGTCTCTTCTGTTTGGGTGCTTCTCACGACCATATGTAGTGTTTTATCTGCCAGGCTTTTGTCCCCAAGACCCTTCATAGTCGTCTCTCCTCCTTGTTGATTAACATGGAGAACCAATGTCTTAAATTGCTGACACATGGTACTTTGGAGTTTTCCTATCCCGAAGGTCACTCGCCTGCCAAGAAAAAGGCCAAAAACTTGGTTCTGATTCAGCTGCTGTCCCGCCTCCTCTTGGACATTTCTCTTTATCCTCTGGGCTTTCACTAGCCTTCAATCTGGTTGTTGTCTCAGATTCCTCAGCCTTGACCCTGTTGGAGGCTGGCATGCATCTGACTTTTCACATGTCCTTGGAGGCTTTGCAGACATCCACTCTGGATGTTGAGGGTGAACCTCAGCTAATTATATCTGAGGGACCGAGGGTGATACTGCAAATTCTAGTCTGGAAGACGATTCCTGCTATGTTGGTTGAGTGTTGGGAAGATTCCGAACCTCCTAGGGTTTTTAGGAAAGACGTTTCTCAGAAGAAAAAACAAAAAAAAAGCATATTTCCCCTGCTGTTAAAGATCCCCAGTATGAATGGCAGCATTTTGCCCGGGGGATGTTTAATGTCTAAATGGCCTTAAAGCTTTAGAAAGGAGATGTTCTTCATGTTTCACTGTTGCAGTCATTACATTTGGGTAATCTGCTGGCAGGTTGCCCTCAGTCAGCCTGATTAACAAAGTCTTGGGTCCTGTGTCGATTGCTGTCCCTTCTTCCATGACGTCAGGTCGTCAGGGGTATAAAACATGCAGCCGACGCCATTACATCAGTCTTTCTTGCCGTGCGGTCCCCAAAGCAGAAGCACTTCGTAAGTGCTGGTCGGCCGACTCCTGAAATTTTTGTTTTAGAGTTTCAGAACCGAAGTCTTCAACTTAAAGCTAAGTACCCCATTGGGGAAACTTTTTCTTGTTCCTTACTGATGTCAGTAAAATTAATAATTGCATTACTTGTGGGGCGCAAATACCTCATAAAGATTTTCATTTGTACTGTATTCCTTGCCTAGGCCCTGACCACAACGTACCTTGCTATCAGTTTTGTGCTTTATTTAATCCGTGCACTATCAGTCTTTGGTAAATTTTTGCCTCTAAATATTTCGGTTCTGGGTTTAATTATCCAGAAATTACGGTTAGCCGTCCAACTACCGGAATTCTGAAAAAATGCAAAGAAAAAGACAGACAGGCCGTTGAGGTCCAAAACTGCCGCAGACGCTTCTCCTAAGACGGTCACCAGTACTCAGTGAGGTGCTTTCGCAGACCTTGATACCCGCTACTTCTGACTCGCAGGCCTCTACTGAGACCCATTCGGAGTCCGGTATGCAGCGAGGTGCTTCACCTATGGAACCCGCGGATGTCTCTACCTTGGATGAGTCCGGAGCCGCTGTGCAGGCACCGGCTTCTGAGGGTGTTTTCAGGCCTACAGACTTGCATATTAAACCGACTCCACCTTCTATTCTAAGGCCTAAATCTTGATCTATGTCTAAAAAACTGACACCCAGGACACATGTTCAGGCCCCTATGCCTAAAAAACAAATGATCCAAATGGCTGAAGATCTTATTACTCTAATCAGGGGTAGTCAAACCCCCCCCCCCTTCCAAGAGGCCTAGGACTGACCTTGACTATGGATCTTCTGATCAGGACTCTGATGTCCTTCAAGGATGCATCTGCAGTCTTTACAAATGGGTTGTCCTGTCGTCAGGCAACCCTTCGGTCGGCCGGATTCCAAAGTCTGGGTCTGGCTTCGGCTGGTGTCGCACTCCACCCGACGTCATTGCGGCAGTTATTCGGGTATAAAGGCATCAGTTAACGCCATTTTCCTCAGTCTTTCTTGCCGCGTGGTGCCCGAAGCAGAAGCTGTTCGCAAGTGCCGGTCGGTCAGATCCAGAGATTACTACTACCGAATACTACTTCGAAGACTTCTATAAAGCTAAGTACCCCGTTGGGGACTCTTTCTTGCCTCAGCCGATGTCAGAGAAAGTTAATAACTGTTTATCTTGTGGGAAACAAATACCTCATAAAGATTTCCACTCCTATTGCATACATTGTTTAGGCCCAGACCACGACGTAGCAGCTTGTCTAGCCTGTGCTTCTTTTAACCGGCGGACGCTTAGACGTCGTTCGGACTTTGCCGAACAGATTTTCGGCTCCGATTTTGCCTACATTATGCCGTCGGATCCTCCGACTACGCAAATAACCAAAAAACGCAAAGAAAAGGACCGACACTCGCGGTCCGCGGTTTCGGCCGAAACTGCGGTTAAGCAAACCACGAGTGTCTCTGTTTCGGCCGAAACCGAGCAAGCGGTTCTTTCTTCAGCCGATAACATGCCTTCTACCGAGGCCTCTTCTAACCTGGTAGAAACGGCTTCTGAAATCCAACCTTCTGTTGCGGTTTCACAGGATTTATCAGACACCATCCCCCTGGATATTTCAACCCCTGCACGTGGAGCTGCTAGGCCTCCTCCAGCTATGTCTATTAAGGCCTTTGCCAGGGCTAAAGCAGCCAAAGCATCAAAACCTGTGCCTGCCAAGCCCCCCTCTCACAGGCCCAGCACCAGCTCCCATATGCTTTCTTTGGCTGAGGATCTCATCTCTTTAATGCGTGGAGCCCAGCCTCATCCAGACAGGGCCTCTCTCCCTCCTCCAGAAAAGAGGCCTAGAGCAGAGCCCCCTGAGCCAGTATCCACAGATGATTCCTCTGATGACTCAGAACATACAGACCCTCCTGAGGCTTCTTATTCTCCTTACGAAGACTCTGATGCTGAGGAGTCCATCCCTTCAGCCTCTCCTCCTGAGGAATTTTCCTTTGGGGAAACCTTGCATGCTATGAGGGAACAATTTCAGTGGCAGGGCCAAGATTTCTCAGACTCTAAAGGCTTAGGACCTTTCTACATTTGCCACAGCATAGGCCCTTAGCTATACCTCCAGTTCTTTCTGTTGTTGATGATGCATTTAATGATGCTTGCACTGCTCCTGATTCTTTACCTCCGGCCCCTGCTAAGCCCGATAGGTACTACAGGGTCCCGGACACTCATCACCTCTTATATAAGGCTCCTTTTGCAGATCCAGAGACTATCTCCCAGGGTCCTAAAGCTGTAGCAGCTACTTCTTCTAAAAACCCCCTCTGAAAGGGAATCCAGGTCCTTAGAGAGATGGGGTAAAAAAGTTTACACCTCTGCTACTTGTCAGCTAGAGCTTTGAACTGCCAATTTCATATGATTCAATATCAAGAGTTTATGCTTGACCAGTTAACTAAAAAGCTGTCCTCTGAAGAATCTTTAGATAAAAAGTATGTTCAAGAAATGGTACATAACATACAGCAGGTTAGTAACCATTCTTTAAAATGTGGCTATGATGCACTGGAGGCTTCCTTTAGATCAGCCATGACTGGCACAGTTATCAGGAGGCATGCATGGTTGTAAGAACAGGCATTACCAGACCATGTCAATTCAAAGCTTTTGGATGCACCTATGGACAAGGTCAATTTATTTGGTTCCCCTGCACAGCAGGTACTAAAAAAGATGGAAGAGAAAGCAAAATCTGTGCAAACAGTGAAAGATTTCTTACAAGTTCAACCTCCAAGGTTTAGCAGGAACTGGCCCTCCAAGAATTGGTCCTTTCCGGACTCCTCTAAGGCACAAAGAGGCAGGAATAGGCGCTCTAGAGGCAGAAACCAATCCAGGGGTGCCTACAGGGGTCACCAGTGGCAGGGTAACAACCAACGAGGCACAGATACAGCCACCACCACTACAACAACTCAATCACAGTGACTTGGCGGTGGCACCGCCTACCAGGGAACAACTAGAAGCACCCTTAGGCGGAAAGCTAACCTTATTTTCAAGAAACTGGCACTGCATTACAAGAGAAAAATGGATTTTGCAAACTATAGACCAAGGTTACAGGTTCCATTTCCATACTCTACCAGGAAAGAGAGGAATGCCAACCCTACCTCCTACTCAAAGGGCAGAAGCTCTAAAACAAATATCTCAATTATTAAGAATGAGAGCTGTGGAAAAGGTACCATCTATGGAGCAAGGAAAGGGATTTTACTCAAGACTCTTCCTGGTACCAAGAAAAGAAAACAAATGGAGGCCTATTCTAGTCCTGTCCGCTTTAAACACATTCCTCATTGTTCCAAAATTCAAAATGCTGACCCTACAGCAGCTTCTTCCCATGCTGGGCAAGGAGTCTTGGCTGGTAACTCTAGATCTCAAGGAGGCATACCTGCACGTCCCCATAAGACCAATTTGCAGAAGATACCTCAGATTTCTTGCAGGATCAGAGCATTATCAATTCTCAGCATTGCCCTTTGGCTTATCTACTGCACCCAGAGTGTTCACGAAATGCCTGGCATCAGTAATCGCTCATTGCAGACTTCAGGGGATTCAAATCTATCCCTACCTGGACGACTGCCTGATACAAGCGGACAACAAAAACAAACTAACAGAAGACTTACAAATAGTCATCTACCTGCTGCAAGCCCTGGGATATACAGTCAATACAAAAAAGTCAAGGCTGATTCCATCCCAAAGAATAACCTTTCTGGGTGCAGAACTGGACACATCAAAACAAATGGCATTTCTAACTGCAGAAAAGAAAGAGCAACTTCCTCTCTACTTCTTGGCATTAACAAAGCAGAACCATCTCGCTGCAAGAAAAGTGCTACAAGCTCTAGGCTTCATGGCATCCTGCATAATACTGGTCCCTCATGCCAGGCTGCATATGAGAAAGCTACAGTGGTACCTAAAGAATTTGTGGTCCCAGCACAAGCACAGCCTAGAAACCAAAATTCCAATGATCCCATGCCTGAAGCAAGAGTTCCTATGGTGGGCTCAGGCCTGCCAATCAAACACAGGATTGCCCTTCTGCAAAAGGCAACCAAGACAAACCATCACGACAGATGCCTCAGACCTCGGTTGGGGGGCACACATGCTGGACAAGTGCATTCAAGGCCTATGGACTCAAGACCAGCTGCATCTGCACATAAATCTAAAAGAAATGATGGCAGTAAAATTGGCAATCCAGGCATTCAGACCTTTGCTCCAAGAAGGCCAGTTGATGATAAGGACAGACAACAGCACAGTTATGCGGTACATGAACAAACAGGAGGCACACACTCATACCCTCTATGCCGGCTGGCACTGGACCTATGGGATGTGGCTCTGAGCTACAACATTCAGTTACAGGCAATTTATGTACCAGGGAAGGAAAACATTCTAACAGACATATTAAGCAGAACTACAACAGATGCCCACGAATGGATGCTGCATCCGGACATCTTCAAAACCATCACAAGAAAATGGGGATTACCACAAATAGACTTGTTTGCATCCCCATTCAATCACCAGTTGAAGAAATTCTGCACAAGGACTTACCACCCACTTGCTTGGAAGGTGGACTCCCTATCTTTCAGTTGGAAAAGCCTGACAGCATACGCATTCCCACCACTTCCTTTGATGCACATGGTGCTTCTGAAGATCAAAGAGGAACGTCCGAGGATCATTCTGATAGCCCCAGACTGGCCAAGACAACATTGGTATCCACTGCTGAGGAGCATGTCCCGGGAACAAATATGGACATTGCCCCTGATCCCATTACTGCTAACACAGAACAACTACAACATCCTGCATCCAAACCTAAAAACTCTGCAGCTAACTGCCTGGAACATTACATAACAGCAATTAACCCAAATTTATCCCAAAGGGTTAAGGACATAATCCTGGAAGCTCGTAGACCTTCAACAAGAAAGAATTATGCAGCAAAATGGAAAAGATATTTCATCTGGAGTACTGCAAAGGGGCAAGATGTGACACTGGTGAACATAGCCAACATCCTGGAGTACTTGGCAGAGCTCTTCCATACAGGCCTGTCCTATTCTTCCATCAAGATACATGCATCAGCTATTTCAGCAGAATACAGCTTGGATCCTCCTATCTTCTCGCATCCTCTGCTCAGACAGTTTCTGAGAGGAATTAAAAATGTAAAACCTCCCAGGAAACCTCCATTGCCAGCATGGGACTTGAATTTTGTGCTAGAAAAACTGACTCTTCCTCCTTTCGAACCAGCAGCAACAGCAGAATTACAATACTTATCCTGGAAGACTGCTTTCCTGCTGGCAATAACTTCAGCAAGAAGGGTCTCTGAACTACAGGCATTAATGGCAGTGCAACCCTTCCTGATCTTCCATCAAGATAGAGTGTCCATGAGAACAAATCCTACATTTATGCCTAAGGTGGTATCCAGAGTCTCTTTAAATCAGGCTATCCACCTTCCTACTTTCTTCCCCAACTCACAGAACAGGGGAGAAAGGCTCTTACATACCTTGGATGTACACAGACAATTACGCTACTACCTGGACAGGACAAAAAACAATAGAAAAACTGACCAGCTTCTGGTAGCATATGCAACAGGAAAGGAAGGAAAACCAATTTCTAAACAGACAATCTCCAAATGGATAGGAAATTGCATTAGATTTTGTTACTCCTACCATGGAAAGAAAACTCCAGAGAACATCAGGCCTCACTCCACAAGGGCTACAGCCACTACTACAGCTTTCTTCACGAGTGGCTACCAAGGACATTATAGAGGCTGCTACTTGGACCTCCGTGCATACATTTGCCAAGCATTACAACTTACCTCTATACTCTAGATCCCGTGCTCGTTTTGCCACTGCTGTTTTGCAAGGGATTCTAACTACACCATAATCTATTCTCATTTCCTCCTCCCCTAGTTTAGCTATGGTATTCTACCCATTTGTAAAGACTGCAGATGCATCCTTGAAGGACATAGTACAGTTTTGTACCTACCATAAATGTAGATGTCCGAGAGGAATGCATCTGCAGTCAGGATTACCCACCCTCCTTCCCCTCTGAGGTACTCCTAGGGTATTTGCCAATCTTCAGCTAGCTTGGGGGGGATCTATTATGGTGTATTTGTTTGTATATATGTACATACATGCTTATTTTGTGTGTTTGCTCTCTACTATTTGGAATCTTTGGCATTTATCCAAATTTAGCCATCCAAGAGGGCACCTGGCATCTGGGGCAAGAAACACTGAGGAAAATGGCGTCGGCTGATGCCTTTATACCCGAATAACTGCCGCAATGACGTCGGGTGGAGTGCGACACCAGCCGAAGCCAGACCCAGACTTTGGAATCCGGCCGACCGAAGGGCTGCCTGACGACAGGACAACCCATTTGTAAAGACTGCAGATGCATTCCTCTCGGACATCTACATTTATGGTAGGTACAAAACTGTACTTTTCTTCTAATTCTTCCTATGACCTGGATTTGTCCATGCCTACTTGTGAGGATTCTGATGCAGAGGATTTCATTCCCTCTGCCCCCCCCCCCCGAGGATTTTTCTTTTGGGGAAACTTTACATACCTTAAGGGAGCATTTCCACTGGGAAAGCCAGGAATTTTCTGAATGTAAAAAAAGGCTTAGGGATTTCCTACTTCTACCTCAGCATAGGCCTTTGCCTATACCTCCTGTAATAGACATTGTTGATGTGTTTTCATAATCCAGTATGGCTCCTGATTCCCTGCCTCCAGCTCCTAGTAAACCTGATAGATACTACAGGGTTCCTGAGTCCCACAAGTTCCTTTTCAAAAATCCTGTTGCAGATCCAGAAACCATTTCTCAGGGGCCCAAGGGCATTAAGGCATCTACTGCTAAAAATCCTACCCCTTCTGATAGAGACTCCTGGGCGCTGGATAGATGGGGTAAAAAGGTTTATACTTCTGCAACCTTGGCAATCAGGGCTTTATACTGCCAATTTCATATGCTAAAATATCAACAGCATATTATGGGACTGCTTAAACAGAAAATTATATTGATTTCTGACTGTGTGGAAAATAAAGATTTACAGGATTTATTGCATTGGAAAACATACTTTGCAATGTAGTTTTGATTATTTAGAGGCCTCTTGCAGGGCTGCGATTACTGGGTCTGTGCTTAGAAGGCATGCTTGGCTTAAGGAGCAATCTCTGCCTGATCATGTTAAAGCAACATTGTTGGATGCTTATTTAAATCAGGACCACCTGTTTGGCAATAAGGCTGAAGAAGTTTTAAAAAAGATGGAAGATAAAGATAAATCTATGCAAACTGTAAAAGATTTCTTACAAGTGCAACCTCCAAAATTTAGTAGGCACTGGTCTACTAAGAATTGGTCCTTTCCAGCTCCTTCCAGATCCACTCAAACCAAACCCAGACACACCAAAAGCACAAGGTTTCAGTCCCAAGGGACTCTCGGAACTAAGCAATGGGAGGCATCCACTTCCTAATCTGGAAATAACAAGACACCCCCTATGGTAAACAGTCTCAGTGACTTTCCTTTAAAATTGCCAAGCACTTACCTTTCAGTCACCCCTTTGGGGGGAAAGATTGCTCTTCATGCAAAAAACTGGGAACTCATAACCCAGGACAAATGGGTTTTAAATAGTGTCCCAGGGATACAGATGTAATTTCCACACGTTGCCAACACCAAATGGGTGGTCAGACCTGTCCCCAAATCAGTGGGCAGAGGCTCAGAAACAAGTACTTTCCCTCTTAAACATGGGGGCTATTCAACTAGTACCAGAAGAGGAAAAGGGACAAGGTTTCTATTCCAGGCTTTTCCTGGTACCCAGAAAAGACAAATCTTGGCGTCTACTTCTGGACCTGTCTACTCTAAGCACCTTTCTGGATATTCCAAAATTCAAGATGCTGACTCTTCATTTACTTCCTATGCTAGGCAAAGATGCCTGGTTGGTAACTCTAGATTTAAAAGAAGCTTATCTGCATATCCCAATCAGGGAATCTTGCAGAAGATACCTACGCTTCAAAGCGGGCTATTTGCATTATCAGTTCTCTGCACTGCCCTTTGGCTTGTCTACTGCACCCAGGGTATTCACAAAGTGCCTGGCTCCAGTAATTACATTATGCAGACAAAGAAATATTCAAATATATCCATATCTGGATGATTGTCTAATTCAGGCAGAAAACCAGGCCATACTTATAAATCATCTGGCGTTTGTAAAAAGAGTTCTGACTTGTCTGGGGTACACCATAAACGAAAATAAATCACAACTGGTACCCTCTCAACAGATTATATTCCTGGGTGCAAGCTTGAATACAACTGCCCAGATGGCATTCCTTGCCAGAAAAGCAAATTCATTTGGTAACTTACTTCAAACAAGTGGCCACAAAAACCCTGTTATCTGCAAGACAAATATTGCAAGCCTTGGGGTTCATGGCCTCCTGCATTCTTCTAATTCCATATGCAAGACTGCATACGAGGAAACTTCAGTGGTACTTAAAAAGTCTATGGAGTCAACAATGTCACAGCCTGGAAACAATGATTCCTATCATACCTTGCCTACGCCTGGAGTTCCTATGGTGGGCAGAGGCCTGCCACCAAAACGAGGGACTGCCATTCATACTACCCCCTGCCGCCCAAACCCTAACTACAAATGCATCAGACTATGCATGGGGGGCTCACCTGGCAGGGAAGTGCATTCAGGGCAAATGGAACCCAAATCAAATGCAACTACATGTCAATCAAAAAGAAATGTTAGCTGTGCAGAATGCTCTGACAGCCTTCAAGGACTACATTCATCCAGCACAACTAATGGTAAAGATGGACAACACCAAGGTTGTAGTACATAAACAAGCAGGGGGGGTACACATTCCTACCCCCTCTGCAGACTAGCCCTGGCATTGTGGAACACGGCCTTGAGCTACCAAGTGCAACTACAAGCTCAGTTCATGCCAGGAAAACTGAATACACTGGCAGACGGACTAAGCAGAAATCTCATGGACCCACATGAGTGGAAACTGGAACCACAGATTTTCAACATGTTGACAAGCAAATGGGGGAGCCCAGACATAGATCTATTTGCCTCCCCCTACAACTACCAGTTGGACAAATTTTGCAGAAGGACTCCTCACAAAAAAGCCAGGAAATTGGATGCTCTGTCATTCAGCTGGAAAACCCGATCAGTCTATGCCTTTCCCCCTCTGCCTCTGCTCTCCAAAGTTCTGCTAAAACTCAAACAGGACAAACCAAGAATGATTTTGATTGCTCCAGACTGGCCACGCCAACACTAGTACCCACTCCTGCGCAGTGTGTCACAAATTTCTCCATGGCACCTGCCTCAGAGACGTTCCTTACTGTCTCAGCAGGAGAACCAAATTCTGCACTCTCAGCTCCCATTGAACCTTCAGCTTGACTAATCACTTAAATTCATCCTTAGCATCCCTCAGCAAACCTGTGATGGATGTCATCTTGGAAGCGAGAAGACCTAGTACGAGAAAATCTTATGCTGACAAATGGAAAAGATTCTGTGCTTGGAATCCATCTCAAGGGATGAGCACAGCAGCGCCCAGTTTACCTCAAATTTTACAATACTTAACTGAGATGCTTCACAAGGGCCTGTCTTTTTCCTCCATTAAAATCCACGCCTCAGCCATTTCAGCTCATTATAACACAGAACCTCTCCTCTTCTCTCATCCTCTGCTCAAGCAGTACCTCAGAGGGGCCAGAAACGTCAGACCACCCAGGAGAGCTCCAACCCCTGCCTGGGACCTTAACTTTGTATTGGAGAAACTCACTCTACCTCCTTTCGAGCCAGCTGCTACTGCAGACTTCTTGGAAAACAGCCTTCCTTCCTAGCAATCACTACAGCTAGAAGGATATCTGAGTTACAGACCCTTATGGCAGTGGAGCTTTTCATCATCTTTCTTGCAGACAGGGTGTCACTTAGGACCAATCCATCCTTCATGCCCAAGGTGTGGTATCCAGTGTGGCTCTTAATCAGTCCATTCATTTGCCAACTTTCTTTCCCAATCCACAGAACAAAGGGGAATGGGTTCTGCATTCATTGGATGTGCACAGACAACTTAGATTATACTTGGACAGGACTAAACCTCGAAGAAATTCTGAACTGCTGGTAGCATTTACTGCAGGGGCAGAGGGAAAGGCTATTTCAAAACAAACCATTTATAAATGGATAGGCCATTGCATGCATTTCTGCTATAAGCACCATGGAAAAGCTATCCCCCAGGAGATCCGATCTCATTCCACAAGGGCTGCATCTACTTCTGCAGCCTTTCTCAGAGGTGTTTCTACCAGGGATATTACAGAAGCTGCTACCTGGAGTTCAGTTCATACTTTCACCAAGCATGATCATTTACCAATTTTCTCTAAATCCAGAGCTGGCTTTGCCACTGCTGTTTTGCAGGGCCTTATAGCTGGTCCTAATGCTGTATAAATCCATCCTCCCAACCATAGCTGTGGGAATCTACCCAAATATAATGACTGCAACAGTGAAACACGAACATAGTACAGTTGGGTACACTTACCATAAATGTAGATGTTCGAGTGTATTCACTGTTGCAGTCCTAGTTAATCTCCCTCCAGTCCCCTGTTTTTCTCTTGCTATACCTCTACTTTCTTTTACTATGCTGAAAAGCCTTTTTGGTGTATTTGCTTTTGGCTGGAGGTATATTTTCATGTTTTTAATTTTATTTTGCTCCCCATTAGGGGGCACCTGACATCTGGGGCAAAAAAAACTGATGTAAGGGCGTCGGCTGCATGTTTTATACCCCAGACGACCTGACGTC
Source organism: Protopterus annectens (assembly GCF_019279795.1). NCBI lineage: Eukaryota > Metazoa > Chordata > Ceratodontiformes > Protopteridae > Protopterus > Protopterus annectens. The sequence continues at coordinate 354,194,530 of NC_056727.1, read as the reverse complement.
ATGGAAGAAGGGACAGCAACCGATGCAGGACCCAAGACTTTGTTAATCAGGCCGACTGAGGGCAACCTGCCAGCAGATTACCCAAATGTAATGACTGCAACAGTGAATACACTCGAACATCTACATTTATGGTAAGTGTACACAACTGTACTTTTCTGTACATGCTCCTTCCTGGTCCTTTACTCCTCCTAGAAAGGCCCAGGGAGCAGGTGTCCTCTGAGGATTTGAATTCTGGGGAAGAGTCCTTGGCATATTGTTCACAAAATCCTTCTCGCTTAGCTTATGGATCTGAGGAGAAGGATTCTATCAGACCACACTCTCCGTTATGAGAAATAGCATTCCCAGAGGAGAGTTCTATGATGGAATATTTCAAATGGGATTGTTATCAGGTTTCTGATATTCAAAAGAGGTATTATGAATGCCTCCAGATAGTCTGCCAAGCCCTCTGCTGTACCTCTGGTCCAAACTACCCTTTTAGCTTTTCATTGGCTTCTGTTGCCCCTGATTCTCAAACTTCAGCCCCTAAGAAACCTGACAGATTTTTCAAAGTGCCTGATGATTGTAAGTTGCTTCTGACAAACCTTCTAAACTTTTGCCATCCACTAAACTACTTACTTCTGATAATAAGCTCATAGGAGATTACTGGGCTAATGGTTTAAGGGCCCTTACAAGCCTACCCAATATAACACGATTTTACCCAATATATGGCCTGTCGGAGTAAGAGGATGGCATGGATTTGTGCCTGTGCATTAAGTATCTTACAGATTACCCCTGTCCATAAGGGACATAGACATTTCACCAGGTGTGAATTTGCGGTTCCCCATGCACTGATCCAAACTGAATTTGAAGAGGTTTGAGGAGGGTCTCTGTATAATGTGAATAGGAAGATGTTCCAAAGAAGGAGCAGTCTCTGAGAGCTCAAAGTACCTTGTGTCAGCAATTTAAGATGTTGGTTCTCCAGGTTAATCAACAAGGAGGAGAGACGATTATGAAGGGTATTATGAACAAAAGCTTGGCAAATAGAACACTACATATGGTCGTGAGAAGCACCCAAACAGAAGAGGCACTGCTCGTGACAATCTTTATGGGGAATCTGCTCCCACATTGACATATTCCCTTTCTGGATGACATGTAAACACACCAAAATAAAAATACATAAGAAGAAACTATCTGTCTCTCAAGTATGTTTTGTTAGAATCACTGACTAAGTTTAAATCCCATGACCGGGTGACCATTTTGCTGTTTGACTTGCATTTGTGTAGCAGCTCCATATAGGCTGGATTTATGAGTGCCTTGTAGGTCAGGCATAGGTCACCCCTTAATAGTCACTAGGAGATGGAGTAAAGGGATAGGGCTTTTAGTCTATCCACAAAGTTCATGTTGTATACACCCTGTATTTTCTTTGAGGAACCTCTGATGTTGCTCCAGCTGCTGTAAGTACATGCCAAATAGGGCATTGCACTCAGTTATTGGTCTAATGAGGGCTGAGTACAGTGGTATTATAATTTTCTTGGATCTGGATGCCATACCTTTACTTATAAGTTGTGCCATATGAAAGGACTTTCTCACCACTGTGGACACATGGCAGTCAAAGTTCAGGTTATTATTTGTCTGCTAAGATCTCTTACCTCTGAGTGTATTAAGGGTGTGCTATTAATGAAATTTGCAGGGGTATTTGACTTCCCATAGGGTATGATAATGCATTTTTATGCATTTAGTTTTAGGCCATGGTTCTGGCACCAATCATCTGTATGATCTAAACCCTCCTGAAGGATATCTGCATCAGTGGGGGGGGGGGGGTGGCAATGATTGCTCCCAGCTTGCAGTTGTCAGCAAACTTGTCATCCAGAGGCCTTCCACATTAGCCTTGACTTCAAAGAAGTGTGGTCCCAGCACTGAGCCCTGTGGCATACCACTAGTAACGGGCCTCTTGCTGGATCTGGATTCACCCACTTTAACCACGTGTCCTGTCCCTGAGACAAATGGCTATCCATCTGGTGACATAGGTGTACCTGAGTGGGGAATTGTCAAATGCCTTGGCCAGGCCGAGGTAGACGGTATGTGCTGATGTCCTTACATTCATTGCTGCAGTATTCAAAACATATGGGTTCCTTTGCTGCTGAAGCCCGATGTGTAGCCAGTGTACTAAAGACTCCTGTTATTTTAAAGGTATGCTGAATGTCACCAAATGCACCCTGCATAACATTGGGCAAAAAGGTGATGTTCAGGCCTACAAAAAACAGAACTTCTTTGCCACCAGTCTGAATGTATCTTTTACACTATCGGTTTGTTTACCTGCATCCATTTTCTGCCAATTGAACGCATTTTTTGTTCTCCAGTGACTACGTTTTACTGTTTACTGTACTTGCAAGATAAGTGCCCTGTTGGGGGTTCTATTTTTTTCTTGTTTTTGTGTTCCTTGGGGTTAATGTCATCCGGGAAAGGTAAATGTCAGTGTGGGAGACAGATTCCCCATCGAGATCACCACGATAAGCATCTATTTTGCCTGTGTGCGTCTCATGAACATTAGTCTTGTTTTATTTGTTAGGTGTTTGTCCCGAAAACTCTTCACAGTAGACTTTCTTCCTTTTCCATGTCTCTTGAGAACCAGCGTCTTAAGCTACTCACTAAAGATAGATAGAAAGGAATCTCCTGCCTGAGGGTTAGCTGTTAGGGAAGAAGGTGAAAAAGGTATGACCAGAATCTTCCTGTGTCCATCCTTTGCTAGGTGTTTCTTTTGTGGTTGTTACGAACCTGGAGGCTTGCCTGGCTATGTTGTCATATTTCTCTGCCACGACCATGTTGGAAGCCAGTGAGGATCTGGCTGGCAGCATGTCTGAAGAGGGTTTGCAGGCATCTGTCTCAGACATTCAGAGGGAACCACAGTTGATTTTTTTTCTGAGGGGGCTAGGGTAGTTCCTAATTTTTTGGTTGGAGAAGAAGTTCCTGCTGCAGTTCTCAGCTGTCATCCTGGGTATGAGCCTCATCAGAATATTCCCTTTAAATAAGAAACAAAAAATGAAACATGTTTCTTCTGCTTCTAGGGATCCTTAAAGTGAATGGCAGGCATTTACTAGGGTTATTTTCTGCCTTCTTGCCCTCCTCATGAGGTTTCAGCTCCTGCTGTTCCTTAGTCATCTACACCTCTTAAAAGGCCTGGAGACCAGGATTCTTCTGAAGATGAGTTGGATTCTGCTGATGAGTCCCTATTATTCTACTCAAATTCCTTCTCCTTTAGACTATGGGTCAGAAGAGGAGGAGGAATCTGTTAGCCCTGATGTTCCTTCAAAGGAAATTTTCTTTGGAGACTGTCTAGTATGATGGATTTTTTTCCATTGGAATTGTGTTCAGGTTTCTTATATCCATAGGTAAAGTTGGAATCTCCTAAACCTGCAGCTGTTTATTCTGTTTTGGCTGCTTTACTGGATGCTTTCTCCAGTGCCTCTCTTGCACCTGATTCCCCCCCCGATCCCAAGAAGCCTGACAGGTTTTATAGGTTCCTGAAGATTGTTGTTTTTTATGTAAATATCCTGCTGCTGACCCCTCAATAGTGTCTGGTACCCTCTGATAAGCTGTCTCAATTGCTTCCTTCGCCCAGATTATTGCCTTCTGACAAGGACAATAGAACTATGGACAGGCTGGGTAAGAAGGTTTACACTTCTGCTATCCTAGTTTTTAGGGCTATTAATTATCAGAGCCATATGTCTAGGTATGTGTTGGCTCTTCTTCCTGTGGCTTTTCAACATATTTCTGATTTTCCAGACTCCAAGGGCAAGGCCTTACAGGAACTTAAATATGTGCTTGTTTCTCCTGTACCTGAATTTCACAGAAACTACCCCTCTCTAAGCCTGCCTTTGTTCAGAGGCAATCTTATCCTTCTACTAAAGGTAAGAAGAGTGGCAAATGGGCTCCTCCTGCTAAGGATGCTCAGTTTTTCGGGACTCCGAAGCCTTCCTTTCTGGACAAACCAGGTGCTGTGTGACTATCCATCTCTTCCCAGCCACATTCCTCTTTCTCTTTCGGTTTGGCATCAGATCACTAAAGATTCTTGGGTTCTGTTGATAGTTCGTTAAGGGTACTTCATGGTGTGGAAATCCCATCCTCTTTTTATGGACATTCCTCAGCCTCCTCGGGAACAACTTCTCTTTTTACCAGAGCTTCTTCAAGATCTCTTGTCTCAGGGTACTATTCAAGAGGTAGAATGATGAAGCAACTTATCCATCTTTACCTCCTGCCCAACAACCAACCTATTTAAAAGATAATTTTCTTAGTGGACATCGGAATGGAGATGCTACATGTAAGAGAGATCGTACAGATGCAATAAGAGAGAAGCAGTACTAAGGACATGACAAGAGAAAGAAGTGGTATTAATTTAGAGATTTTTTTTTATTTATTAAAGAATTACCAATTAATGACCATAATAAAGGACTAGTACTGAATTTATCTGGCACTGTTTTGAGCAACGTGGAACTATCTGTGTTAAATTGTGGTTTGAAATTTATACCCACTGTACTACCTGGACTACATGTTTTAAAAGCATAAGTGTTTCGTTTTGTTAGGAAATTGCATCTATTGAACCATTTTTCTGTAATGAAATGTGCTAATAATTGTGTAATTGATGAATCATTTGATTCTTCTGACAGTAGTAGTGAAGATTTTTTTCTCCTGTGATTTGTCTGTGGAAGACAGAATGAATAGTAATGCATACTGTTTATTGGATACCACTGATGTTACCTATAAAAGCAATTTTATTCCTCCATTTGTATGAGGGTATAAAAAATTTTCATCTATGGTTAACTTTACTCTAGAAGCTGTTTATAATGAATTTATTAGTAAGTTATAACCTTATGAAAGCAGAGTGGTCAGCTTTGACAAAATGAGTCAACGAAAAGATTTGGTGTTCAAACCATCTGATAAGGATAACATAATAGTTATGTATCCTACCCACTTTGAGAAAATGTGTTATGATTTAAATGATTCAAGTGTTTATGAAGTAGTTACTATGTTAGAATATGAAAAAGCTTTGATAGATTTTCAAGATTTGATACAGAGGGGCTATAGATTAGGTTACTTATCTAACAATTATGTAGATAAGGAATTTTCTGTAAAGGGTTGTACTTTAGCAGCCTTTTATTGTTTACCTAAGGTACATAAAGATTGCCTCCGAACAAAGGCAGGCCTAGAGAGGGGTAGTTTCTCTGAAAATTAGGCACAGGAGAAACAAACACATGATGTTATGTTGTCCTATCTCACCTGCATTCTTGCTGTTTGGGGTTCGGAACCGAGCATCGCTTCCAACTCGGCGGCATATTAAAGCTCGAGAGCTATCACTGGCTCGAGGCTATAACTTATCCCAAGATGCCTAGCAGTTTTTCCCCAGATCTCATTTGCCACTTGCAGCTTCGGGATTGCTTTTCTCTGGCTTAGGCTAAGTGAACTAGTTTTTCAATATATTAGTTACCTTATTAGCAAGCATTTACTATAGGATACCTGCTTAATATTGCCTTGTCTTGTGTAACCTCTTTTTCTCAGAAAAGTCCTTTCAGTCTCCCCTTTTGACTTTAACTTGGCCATCGTCCTTCTTTTAGGCCTACTATCTAGAGCTGCCTCCTGAGGAATCATTTAAGTTAGAGGATCCCCTTCCTTTCTCTCCTTAGCCCATTTTAGTTAGAGGGCTCCCCATCTTTCCCGTTTGCTGTTTAAGTTAGAGATGTCTCCTCAGTTGGAGTGCGTTGTTTGTTAGAGACCCTGTCATTGTTCGGGCCAAAAGTAAAAGACTCTCACCAGGAGCGAGCAGGATGGCAAGACTCTGTCTCCCATGGGAGTACGTTTTCCCGTCCCCTACTAGACTTTATCCCAAAGGTCAAAAGAGCGGGAAAATGTGGTTCTGGAAATCCAAGGGAGCCTCGTCAGATGCTCCTGGTGATTTTTCCCCTAGGGGCAGAGGGGGAAATAATGGAAGATGCCATCCTCACGGCAGAGAGGGTCCGCAGAACCAGGGTGACAGGGATACATTCTCAGGTTGACCCTTCCAGGACTCCTGAAAGGAAGGCCCATCTGTCCACCTCTGGAGGCAGTTGGGGGAAGATTATCACTGTACCCAAAAGCCTGGCTAGACTTGACTCAAGACAAATGGGTGCAGTCCATCATATCCAGGGGATACAACATTCCTTTCTTCCATCCAACCCTTCCATCAAAGTCTATCCCAGAGCTCCCACCCAGTCAAAGGGATCAAGAAACCCTAGAAAATCACAGGTTGCTAGAAAAAAAAAGTCATCCAAAAAGTCCTTGCAGACCAAATAGGATCCGGAATTTACTCAAGGTTCTTTTTAGTTCCAAAAAAGACTGGGGACTGGAGACCAGTTTTGGATCTTGGCAGACTGAACAAGTCAGTGAAGAAAACAAATTTCTGGATGGTAACACTGCAGTCTATACTCCCCTTTCTGGGTCAAGACAATTGGAGGTGCTCCATAGATCTTCAGGATGCTTACTACCACATCAAGATGGACAGGCAATACAGAAATATTTACACTTCCAGCAGGGAGCCAGTCATTACCATTTCAGAGCTCTGCCCTTTGGTCTCTACAGTCCCCAGAGTGTTTACCAAATGCATGGCAGTAGTTATGGCTCACCTGAGGTGTCAAGGATTCTGGGTGTTTCCATACTTAGACAACTGGCTCCTGACCACCACCACCGAGTGGCTCCTGACCACCACCACCGAGCATCTACTAATCAGGACAAGAGACACCACCATTCATCTCTGCTCAGAGCTGGCCATTACTATAAATTTAGGAAAATCTGCCTTGTTGCCATCACAGCGTATAACCTTTGTAGGGGCAGACTTAAACACAAAAGACATGGTGGCAAAACTTCCACACAAAAGAGTTCAAATGTTATGTCGTCAAGTGTCTATATTGCTCAGGAAGAAAAAAGTACTAACAAGATTTGTCCTCAAGGTCCTGGGTTTAATGGCAGCTGCAATAACACTAGTTCCACTAGCACGTCTTTACATGAGAATATTACAATGGCTACTCTTCGCTCAGTGGTTCATGCAGGAGTTGCCCATGTCACACAATATTCTCATTATGAACACCTGCATGAAGGACTTAAAATGGTGGCTTCAGTCCATTCGGGTAATGATAGCCAGAGCATTTGTTCTCCTCCAACCTGTAGCTACAGTGATCATGGATGCTTCTCAGATAGGGTTGGGGGGGGCATTATCTGGGACAGACTGTCCAAGGGATCTGGCAGGAACATGAGTACATCTTACACATCAATGTCCTAGAGCTGAGGGTGGTGCTTCTGGCATTGCAAGCATTCCAGAATAATCTTCCAATAGGTACTATTGCAATACAAACAGACAATATGTCAGTGGTGTGGCACATCAACAAACAAGGGGGAACCAGATCATATCCCCTCTGTCGGGAGGCTCAAAGAGTTTAGCAATGGGAGATTTCTTCTCACTGCTTTCTGACTGCAGTGCACATTCCAGGGAACTCCAGCGTAATAGCAGACAAGCTGAGCAGAGCTATTCTTCTGCCTCACGAGTGATCCCTGAATCAGGAAGTTGCGAACCAAATTTTTCGCAAGTGAGGCCAGCCTTGCTGCAACCTTTTTGCTATGCCCATCAGTTCCAAATACAGCAGCTACTTTGCCCTAATTCCCCCTCTGGGGGAGTCATCAAGGGATGCACTTACTCACAATTGGCCCCTGGGGCTTCTATATGCATTTCCCCCATTTCCATTAATCCCCAAGGTTCTCCAGAAAGCCAGATCATTGAGCCACAGGCTAATTCTCATTGCTCCTTACTGGCTTTGTCAGATATGGTTCCGCTTTCTTTGGCCTCATCTTCAAGAGGAGCCTTGGATTCTGGACCCAGTACTGGATCTTCTGACTCCTCAGTCAGGAACGCGCCACCCCTCACTTCAAAGCCTCAAGCTGGCAGCTTGGCTGCTCCAGTTCCCATCTTAGCCAGGCTTCCAGAACTATCCCTGGCAGTGCAACGCATTCTGGTTTCGTTGCACAAGAATACAACCAGGAAACTCTGTGCAAGCAAATGGAAAAGATTTTCTTGTTGGGCTGACAAAAAACACATAGATCCCTTTACAGCTCCTCTATCTGCTATCCTGGAATTTTTAACAAACTTTTAATCAAGGTGCGGCGGCAGCCACGATACGAGTACAATTGTCTGCCATATCTAACTACCATGTAGGAGATATGGGTTCTAATGTAATGTCCCATAAATTATGCAAAGCTTTTCTCACGGGTTCATTCCTGTTAAGATCCCCTTTAAGGGAATCTCCACCCCCGTGGGACCTTAATTTGGTGTTACCGTCCTTGACTCTTCCTCCATTCGAGCCAGTCTCCTCTTGTTCTCTGACTATTTTGACTTGGAAGACAATTTTCTTGATAGCCATTACCTCTGCTAGGAGAGTTTCAGAACTCTAAGCTCTGTCGATTCGTCCCCCTATCTGATTTTTCACAAAGACAGTTTCCCTCAAAACAAATCCGTCCTTTCTACCGAAAGTTTGCTCGGAGGCCAATCTGAATCAGTCTATCGAGTTGCCTGTATTTTTCCCTAATCATGGCAACAAGGCAGAATACAAGCTTCACCAGTTGGATGTACATACGTACGTTTTTGCTTGCATAGGACCAAAGAATTTAGAAGATCGGACCAACTCTGTGTCCTTTTCAGAAAGTAGGAAAGGTACTTCAGTTTCAAAGGTCACCTTGTCGAAATGGCTTACAAATACCATCACTTATGTCTATAGCTCTCAGAATAACCAGCTGCCAGGAAAACCTAAGGGGCATTCAACTATAGCTATGTTCACATCCACTGCCTTTCATGCTAGACTCCCTTTGGATTCAATCTGCGCTGCTGCTACATCGGTCAACCTGCATACCTTTATCACTCATTGCAAAGTAGATGTCGCCTCCCAGAACAGGGCATCCTTTGGTTCCATTGTTCTGAAGAGCTTATTCCCTTGAGCCACCAAAGAAAGAAGGTGCTGGGGATGCTGTGCCAACCAGCAAGAATGAAGGCGAGATAGGACAACATAACATAAAGAAGTTGCGTACTTACCATAACGTTCCATTTTTGTTGTCCATGATCTTGCCTCCCACTCTTCCTTCCCCCTTCCTGGAGGATTGAAAGGCAGTTACAAAATTGGCTGTCATTACCTGATTCCCTTCATGCCTTTAAGAATTTTTCTTTGGGCAGCATATCTGTTACAGTTATTTACTGATTGGCGTAGCTTAGTGATTAGTTTCTCAAACGAGATCTGGGGAACAACCGCTAGGCATTTTGGGATAGGTTATAGCCTCGAGCCAGTGAAAGCTCTCAAGCTTTAATATGCAGCCGAGTCCAACCAGCAAGAATGAAGACGAGATCATGGACAACAAACATGGAAGGTTATGGTAAGTACATAACTCCTTTTTTAAATTCCTGTAAGGCCTTGCCCTTATCCTGAAGGGACTTAGACAAGCCAGCAGCTGCTTCTCCAAACAAAAGTTTAGACTCCAGAAGAGCATTCATCAACTTAACTTCAATGTCATCAGGTAGAGGTTGAAGCCTAAGACAAAAATACCTCCTTATAACTGAACCAAAAACAGCAGCCCCAAAGAAGCATCCGCCGCATGATAACTACATTTAATAGAATGACATATGACTTGAGAGGAAGTCCGTAATAAGGTAAAAACAGAAGTTTTACCCTCAGTTCTGGAAAATCTGAAATACATTGAAAAGGTACACAAGAGTTTGACTTCTCCACCAGGATGCCCTGTTTCAGTGAGCAACTACTTTTGCACAATATGGGATTGTTGCATAAATCTTTAACATCAGTGGTCAAATTAAATTCTTATATACATGACACACTTGATTTTTTATATAAAATTCAATCAGTAAAATGGACAGAAGGGAAATATTGGTTAACAGTGGATGTGAAAAGCCTCTATACCAATATTCAACATTATTTGGGTATAGAGGCTTTGGTTCAAATTTTTTGGGGAGATGGTTCTTTATCTAGTTATGCAATAGATTTAGTTTATTTTTGTATAACAAATATTTTTTTTTTTGGAATTTAATCATGAGGTGTATCATCATATTAAAGAGACAGCAATGGGGGCCTTTTGCCCCCATGTATGCAAACCTTTTCTTTGATTTATTTGAAATTAAACATTTATATAATTTATATTTTTATAAAAAAATATCTAGTTAAGTATGTTAGGTTTATTAATGGTTTGATTTTTCTTTGTGATGGTGGTGAAGCACCAGTTAATGTTTTTTTTTTTGTTTTGTTTTGCAAGAATTACAACAGAATGAATTTGGGTTATAGTTTGATGGAGTACAATGTGGTAGAAAGGTAGTGTTTTGGATGTAGAGCTAGAGGGTATAGTAGATGGTGGAATTAAAACCAAGGTACATAAGTTTTGAGAAAGGCAATCATTTTCTGGATGGTAGAAATTGTCACCCCCCCCCCACATTTAATTAAATCATTCCGCTATAGTGAGTTATTGCGTATATTTATAATAATGAGAATATTTTGGAAAAAGAATTATTAAGAACATGTACTCTACTGTATTTTAACAGAGAGTTATGAAGTACAGATCATTATGGAAGTCATGAAAAGGTTGATAGTGGGTGATCAATGTATTAAAACAATTCAGTGCAATGGAAGAAATCCGTTTTCAATAGACAGAGAAGTGGGTATTGCAAATAGGATTTATTTTGTCCAGTATATAATATTTTTACAGAGATAATTTTTATTAATTTTATTTATTTTTTTGTTAAAGAGTAAAGATTTAGTTATTTTTTAGCTGATAAACTATTTTTTCCTTGGAGAGGTTGTAGTATAAAAGATATAATTGTTCACAGCTACTTCTCAACACCTGATGGCAGGTTAGGGATTGAACTTCAAGATATGGACACGTTACCTTGTGATAATTACTTTAGTTTGTAAGCATATTGTTAAATCTTTTAATAGGATTAATAATATTATCTATACACCTAGGGATGTATTTAGTTGTAATAGTGAGGGCATTATTTATGCCCCGAGATGCTGCTGTAATCTTTTTTATGTAGGAGAAAGCAAAAGAACTTTCAAAGTTAGATTGCAGGAACATTTGAGGGATATTAAAAATAAAAAGACTGAGAGTCCTTTAGTAATGCATTATATTTCTCATCATGGGGGGTGGTAGCTGTTTAAAGGGGTACAGTTTGAGAAAGTTAAAGTTTATAATGTTTTGGATTTAAAGAATAGATTGCTGTATAAGGAAAGTGTTTATTTTAACATACAGAATTCTGACACCTGCAGGATTAAATGTACAGTGTAATTGAAAAATGTTATTGTATTATTATTTGAATGTTCTGATTGGATGAAGTTTTAATTGTTTGAGTCATTTAGTTTTTACTGATGTGAAGTGGGAGGTTTTGATGTGTGTTTTTGCACTCTTGATAGGCCATTGCCTGAGGATTTAGAGTATTTTACCTGTTTTAATAAAATTTGATATTTTCCTTGCCTTTGTAGTGATGTGTTTGTGTGTGTGTGTGTGTGTGTGTGTGTGTGTGTGTGTGTATATATATATATATATATATATATATATATATATATATATATATATATATATATATATATATATATAAATATGTGACTGTATGAATGTATATATATATATATATATATATATATATATATATATATATATATAAAAAATCTACTTTTGGTGCTTAGTTGTGTACCTACTATTCAGAGGTGCCTGTATCCCAAAGGAGGAAAGGGTTCTACGCCATACTGTTTCTAGTGCCCAGGAAAGGGGGGTACTTGGAGACCTTTTATTAGACCTCTGTCATCTAAACACTTTTCTAAAGGTACCTTCCTTTCGGGTGTTGTCCCATCAGATTCTGTTTCCTATCGTGCTCCCACAGGCCTACATGGTGTGTCTGGATCTCAAGGATGTTTACCTTCATATTCCAATCATCTTCTTTTCAGGAAGTTTTTACATTTTTCTACCTACCTATGTTGGACAGTTTTCAAGAATAAAGCATTTGAAAACCAAAAGGTAGACTATAGTAGTTTTAGTCAAGTTTTGAATTGGGAAAATATGAGATTGCAGATTGAGGACTAGATTTATTCTCTTAAATTGATTTGGAGGATTGTCCGACTAGATTGAGTTCATCAACTGTAATTCAATCTTTGTATGTGTATTTTTTTAAGATAGTATCACTTTTGTGATTCAAGCTCAAAGAAGCCTTGGGGTACAGTCTCTCAACTTGAGAATCCTCAGTGCTTATTTTCTGATTGATTAAAGAGTTAGAAGGAGCCTCACATAGCCTCACTTTCTGCACGAGGTACCCGCAGGAAAATTTCTGAGACAGCCCATGTCCAAAGACTTACCTGTGTTGGACGTTCTTCAAGCGTAAAGCTTTGTAAACCCAAAGTAAGACTTTTATTCAACTTTTGAATTAGGAAAATATGAGATCATAGGTCAAGGACTAGGTTTCACAGGATCCAAATGTTTCCTTATTTATATGATCTATTGATTTCGGGTGTCCTTTCCAGAGACCCTTTTGCAAATCTTCATTTTGCCATCTCCCTTCTTTGGAGCCTGGGGTTCACTATACATTTCAAAAAAAGTCTTCTCTGATTCCTTCTCAGGATTATGTTTTTCTGGGTTGCAGGATTCAGAGTGTGCCAGTGCTTGCATCCCTGTCCCCCTCCAAAGGCCTTAACTCTAATTTCTTTCTTTCACACTCTTTTTCCTCTGGCTTCCATTACTGACAGGAAGTTTCTGACAGTTCTGGGTTTCATGGTGTCCACTATTTCAATGTTCCCTCTGGCCAAACTTCACATGAGAATGTTTCAGTGGTTTCTGAAGCCAGTGTGCCTTCAACATGCTCATCCTCTAGAATTTGTAGTTCCTCTTCTTCCTTGTCTCAGGCAGGAACTTCACTGGTTTATTCAGCAGTTGTCTCTGAATCCAGGGATCCCTTTTCACTCCCCTCTTCTCTCTTAGGAATTGTTCACAGATGCTTCAGACATGGGATGGGGGGCCACGTTTGGCCCCCTAAAGATACAGGAGGTGCGGTCACCTTGTCAGCAGAAAGGGCACATCAATGTCAAAGAGATGTGAGCTCTTCAGGCCTTTCAGTCTCTTCTTTCTTCTGGGCCTCTCAAGGTTTTCACAGACAATATCACAGTCATGTGGTATATCAACAAGCACGGAGGAATGAGTTTTTATCTTCTTTGCCAGTTGGCACTTCTGGTATGGGATCTTGCTATCAATTGCTAAGTGACTCTTCAGGCAGTTTCTATCCCTTCCAGTCAGAACATTGTGGCAGAAGCTGTAAACAGGTCCTTAACTCAGTCCCATGAATGGATGCTTCAGAGGGATGTGTTTCTGGACATTGTCCACCAGAGGAGTACTCCTCAAGTGGATCTTTTTGCCTCCTCTCTGAACAGACAACTTTCTCTGTTTTGTGTTAGAGTTCCAGATCCTCTGGTATGGAAGGTGGATGCCCTCTCATTCTCTTGGAAGGGGATGTTTCTTCATGCATTTCCTCACCTTCCCCTCATTCCGACAGTCCTGTTCAAAATTCAACAAGATGCTCCCAAAATCTTGTTGGTGACTCCCTTTTGGCCGCGACAGCACTGGTTCTCTCTTCTTCTACATCTAGCCAGGGGCGATCATCACAACTTACCTCACAGGGTGGATCTACTCACACAAGACAAAGGATCTCTTATCCATCCCCACCTGTCCACGCTTCAACTGACACTGTGGGTGATAAGATTTTGATTCCTCGTCGACCTCTTTTTTTTCTGAGGACATGCTGCAAGTCCTGCAGGAGGCCAGGAAACCTACGACTAGGAATTCCTACTTATCCAAATGGAAGTGGATTTCTTTTTTGGTGTCTCTTTCATAACCTGGACCCACTTACTGTGGATGCTCCTTTGGTTCTCTTATTTGTTTGAGTTGCTCAGTGCTGGTTAGGCATATACTTCTGTTAAAGCCCACTTATCAGCTGTCTCTGCTTGTTTGCCTTTTTCTCCACCTTTAGCTGTTAAATTTGAGGTGAAACAGTTTCTTAAAAGCATCCTTAATATTAGATCTCTCAGGAAGCCTGTTCCTTCTCCCTGGGATCTTACCTTTGTTTTGGAAAAGTTGAATCAGGCTCCTTTTGAGCCTGCTGCTTCGGCTTCCTTGCAGCATTATTCCTGGAAGACTGTTCTTGTGTTTGTTAGTTCTTACTTCTGTGAGACGGGTATTTGAGTTGCAGGCCCTTATGGCTTGTCCTCCTTTTTGATTTTTCATGAGGACAGATTGTCCTTGTGCACTAATCCTTCTTTTATGCCAAAGGTGGTTAATGAGCTATCATCACTTAATCAGTCTATTAATCTGCCTACTTTTCCTCTCTCCACAAACTGACAGTGAGAGGGTGCTGCATACTTTGGACATGCAGAAGCAGCTTAGGCTTTATTTAAATATGACTAAGGCTATTAGAAAATCTGATCAGTTATTTGTTTCTTTTCATCCTAGATCTTTGTGACTTGCTGTATCCAAGCAAACTATTTCTTCTTGGATTTCTAAGGCTATTTCCTTTTGTTACACATTTCATAGCAAGAGATTTCCTTTTTCAATTAAGATTCATTCTACTAGAGCTGTAGCTTCTTCTGGTGCTTTTTTCAAAGGTTTAGCTACTAATTCTATTCTTGAAGCAGCTACCTGGACTTCTGTGCATACCTTTACCAAGCACTACAAGTTGGATGCTATCTCTAGAGCTAGGGATGGTTTTGCTAGTTCATATGTTCTTAGTGTTTCACTGTTGCAGTCATTACATTTGGGAAATCTGCTGGCAGGTTGCTCTCAGTTGGCCTGATTAACAAAGTCTTAGGTCCTGCGTCAGTTGCTGTCCCTTCTTCCGTGACGTCAGGTCGTCATGGGTATAAAACATGCAGCTGACACCATTACATTAGTCCTTCTTGCCGCACAGTGCCCGAAGCAGAAGCAGTTCGCAAGTGCTGGTCGGCCGACTTCTGAAATTTTCGTTTTCTAGTTTCAGATCCGAAGTCTTCAACTAAAAAGCTAAGTACCCCATTGGGGAAACTTTTTCTTGCTCCTTACCGATGTCAGTAAAAGTTAATAATTGCATTACTTGTGGGAAGCAAATACCTCATAAGGATTTCCATTTGTACTGCATTCCTTGCCTAGGTCCTGACCAAAAGGTACCTTGCTATCGGTTCTGTGCTTTATTTAATCAACGCACTATTAAACGGTACATTTTTGCTTCTAAATATTTTGGCTCACACTTTAATTATCCAGAAATGTCAGTTAGCAATTTGACTACCAGAATACCTAAAAAAACTCAAAGAAAAAGACAGAGACAGGACGTTGAAGTCCAAAACTGCTGACGATGTTTCTCCTAAGCCAGTCGCCAGTTCGCCGGTACTCAGTGAGGTGCTTTCGCAGCCCCTGATTCCTGCTAATTTTGATTCGCAGGCCTCTACCGAGACCCATTCAGAGTCCGGCATGCCACGAGATGCTTCAGTTATGGAACCCGCAGATGTCTCTACCTTGGATGGGTCCAGAGCCGCTGTGCAGGCACCGGCTTCTGAGGGTGTTTTCAGGCCTACAGATTTGTATATTAGACAGATGCCATCTTCAAAACTAAGGCCAAAATCTCAAACAATGTCTAAAAAACCAACATCTAGGCCACATGTGCAGACCCCTATGCCTAAGAAACAAATGATCAAAATGGCTGAAGATTTAATTATTCTGATCAGGGGTAGTCAACCCCCCCCCCTTCTAAGAAGCCTAGGCAAGATATTGACTATGAATCTTCTGAACAGGATTCTATTTCTTCTGATTCTTCTAATGAACAGGAATTATCTATACCTACTTATGAGGACTCTGATGCAGAAGATTCCATTCCTTCAGCTTCTCCCGCTGAGGATTTTTCTTTTGGGGAAACTTTGCATACCTTAAGGGAACATTTCCACTGGGAAAGTCGGGCTTTTTCTGAATCTAAAAAGAGGCTTAGGCATTTTCTTCTCCTTCCTCAGCATAGGCCTTTAGCTATACCTCCTGTACTAGACATTGTTGATGATGTTTTTTCAGAATTTAGTATGGCTCCTGATTCTCTGCCTCCGGCTCCTTGTAAGCCAGACAGATACTACACGGTTCCTGACTCCCACAAATTCCTTTTCAAAAATCCTGTTGTGGATACTGAAATCATTTCTCAGGGTCCCAAGGGCATTAAGGCTTCTACTGCTAAAAATCCTACCCCTTCTCATAGAGATTCCAGGGAGCTGGATAGATGGGGTAAAAAGGTTTACACTTCTGCAACCTTGGCAATCGGGGCTTTAAACTGTCAATTTCATATGCTTAAATATCAACAGCATATCCTGGGGCTGCTTAAACAGAAAATAATAATTTCTGACTGTGTGGAAAATAAAGATTTACAGGATCTATTGCATTCAGCTGAACAAGTTGGAAAACATACTTTGCAATGTGGTTTTGGTCCTTTGGAGACCTCTTGCAGGGCTGCTGTAACTGGGTCTGTGCTAAGAAGGCATGCTTGGCTCAAAGAGCAATCTCTGCCTGATAATGTTAAAGCAAAATTGTTGGATGCTCCTTTACAACAGGACCGTCTCTTTGTTAATAAGGCTGAAGAAGTTCTAAAAAAGATGGAATATAAAGCTAAATCTATGCAAACTGTGAAAGATTTCTTAAATGTGCAACCTCCAAGATTTAGTAGGCACTGGCCTACTAAGAACTGGTCCTTTCCAGTCCCTTTGGGAGCCACTCAAGCCAAACCAAGACATTCCAAAGGCTCCAGGTTTCAGTCCCAAGTGACTTTCAGAACAAAACAATGGGGTGCCTCCTCTTCCAAATCTGGAAACAATAAGACACTTCCTTATGGTAAGCAGTCTCAATGACTTCCCTTTACACTTACCAAGCACTTACCTTTTAGCCGCCCCTTTTGAGGGAAAACTGGCTCTTCATGCAAGAAACTGGCAACTTATAACCCAGGACAAATGGGTTTTAAATATAGTAATCCAGGGGTACAGATTTAATTTCCACACATTGCCAATTCCAAACGGATAACCAGACCTGCCCCCAAATCAGTGGGCAG
The DNA here is from genome assembly GCF_019279795.1 of Protopterus annectens. Lineage (NCBI taxonomy): Eukaryota > Metazoa > Chordata > Ceratodontiformes > Protopteridae > Protopterus > Protopterus annectens. The sequence goes on along the minus strand of NC_056727.1, from coordinate 354,177,402 downwards.
AGGCCCAGAAACAAGTACTTTCCCCTCATGAGCATGGGTGCTATTCAACCAGTACCAGAAGAGGAAAAGGGACAAGGTTTCTATTCAAGACTTTTCCTGGTACCCAGAAAAGACAAATCATGGTGTCCAATTCTGAACTTATCTACTCTAAACACCTTTCTGGACATTCCAAAATTCAAGATGCTGACCCTTCGACAATTACTTCCTATGCTAGGCAAAGATGCCTGGTTGGCAACTCTAGATTTAAAAAAGGCTTACATGCATATCTCAATCAGGGAATCTTGCAGAAGATACCTCCGCTTCAAAGCAGGCTACTTGCATTACCAGTTCTCTGCACTGCCCTTTGGCTTATCTACTGTGCCCAGGGTCTTTACAAAGTGCCTGGCTCCAGTAATTGCATTTTGCAGGCAAAGAAATATTCAAATATATCCATACCTGAACAATTGTCTAATTCACGCAGAAAACGGGGACATTCTTCTAAAACATCTGGCATTTGTAAAACGGGTTCTAACTTGTCTAAGGTACACTATAAACGAAAAAAAAATCACAACTGGTACCCTCTCAAAAAAATTACATTCCTGGGTGCAAGCTTGAATACAACTGCCCAGATGTCTTTCCTTACGCCAGAAAAGCAAATTCATTTGGTAACTTACTTCAAACAGGTGGCCACAAAAACCCTGCTATCTGCAAGACAAATTCTGCAAGCCTTGGGGTTCATGGCCTGCATTCTTCTAATTCTATATGCAAGACTGCATATGAGGAAACTTCAGTGGTACTTAAAAAGTTTATGGAGTCAACATTGTCACAGCCTGGAAACAATAATTCCTATCATACCTTGCCTGCAACTAGAGTTCCTATGGCGGGCAGAGGCCTGCCACCAAAACAAGGTACTGTCATTCACACCACCCCCTGCTGCCCAAACCCTAACTACAGACACATCAGATTATGCTTGGGGGGCTCATCTGGCAGGGAAGTGCATTCAGGGCAAATGGAGCCCAAATCAAATGCACCTTCATATCAATCAAAAAGAAATGCTAGCTGTACAAAATGCACTGACAGCCTTAAAGGACTACCTTCATCCAGGACAATTAATGATAATGACAGACAACACCATGGTTATGTGGTACATAAACAAGCAGGGGGGTACACACTCCTACCCCCTCTGTAGGCTAGCCATGGCATTGTGGAACACGGCCTTGACCTATCAAGTACAACTACAAGCTCAGTTCCTGCCAGGAAAGCTGAATACTCTGGCAGACGAACTAAGCGGAAATCTCATGGACCCTCACGAATGGAAACTGGAAACACAGATTTTCAACATGTTGACACGCAAATGGGGGAGCCTAGACATAGATCTTTTTGCCTCACCCCAGAACTATCAGTTGGACAAATTTTGCACAACAACTCATCACAAAAAATCCTGGAAAGTGGATGCTTTGCCCTTCAGCTTTAAAAACCTATCAGTCTTTGCCTTTCCCCCTCTGCCTCTGCTCTCCAAAGTTCTACTAAAAGTCAAACAGGACAAACCAAAAATTATTTTGATTGCTCCAGACTGGCCTCGCCAACACTGCTGCACAGTGTGTCACACCTTCCACCGTGGCACCTGCCTCAAAACACCTTACTTACTGTCTCAGCAGAACAATCAAATTCTGCATGGTTAATCACCTAAATTCACCCTTAGCATCCCTCAGCAAACATGTGATGTTTGTCATTTTGGAGTCGAGAAGACCTAGTACTAGAAAATCTGACAAATGGAAAGGATTCTGTGCATGGAATCAGTCTCAAGGGATAAGCACAACAGTGCCCAACATTCCTCAGATTTTGCAATACTTAAACTGAGATGCTTCATAAGGGCCTGTCCCTTTCTTCCATAAAATCCATGCCTCAGCTATTTCAGCTCATTACAACACAGAACCTCCCCTCTTCTCTCATCCTCTGCTAAAACAGTATCTCAGAGGGGCCAAAAACGTAAGACCACCCAGGAGAGCTCCAACCCCTGCCTGGGACCTCAATTTTATATTGGAGAAGCTTACTCTCCCTCCTTTTGAGCCAGCTGCTACTGCAGACTTAAAATTTCTCTCCTGGAAAACAGCTTTCTTTTTAGCAGTCACTTCAGGTAGAAGGATTTCCGAATTACAGGTTTTTATGGCAGTGGAGCCTTTCATCATTTTTCATGCAGACAGGGTATCTCTCAGAACCAATCCATCCTTCATGCCTAAGGTGGTATCCAGTGTGGCTCTTAATCAGACCACTCATTTGCCAACTTTCTTTCCCAATCCACAGAACAAGGGGGAGCGGATTCTGCATTCATTGGATGTACACAGCTTAGATTTTACTTAAACAGGACTAAATCTCAAAGAACATCTGAACTGCTGGTGGCATTTACTGCAGGGGCAGAGGGAAAGGCTATTTCAAAGCAAACCATTTCCAAATGGATAAGCCATTGTATTTGTTTCTGCTGTATGCACCATGACAAGACTATCCCCCAGGGGATCAGATCCCATTCCAGCAGGGCTGCATCTACTTCAACAGGCTTTCGCAGAGGTGTTCCTACCAGGGACATTCTAGAAACTGCTACCTGGACCTCAGTTCATACTTTCACCAAACATTACCATTTACCCCTTTTCTCTAAATCCAGAGTTGGCTTTGCCACTGCTGTCCTGGAGGGCCTTATAGCTGGTCCTAATGCTGTATAATTCCCTCCACCCGACCATCTACCCAAATGTAATGACTGCAACACTGAAACACTAAGAACGTAGTACAGTTGTGTACACTTACCATAAATGTAGATGTTTGAGTGTATTCACTGTTGCAGTCCTGGTTACCCTCCCTCCAGCCCCCTATTTTTCTCTGGCTATACCTCTACTTTCACTAGGCTTAACAGCCCTTTTGGTGTATTTGCTTTTGGTTGGAGGTATATTTTTTGTGTTTTTAATTTTATTTGCTCCCCATTTTGGGGGCACCTGACATCTGGGGCAAGAAAAACTAATGGCGTCGGCTGCATGTTTTATACCCCTGATGACCTGACATCACGGAAGAAGGGGCAGCAACCGACGCAGGACCCAAGACTTTGTTAATCAGGCCGACTGAGGGCAACCTGCCAGCAGATTACCCAAATGTAATGACTGGAACAGTGAATACACTCAAACATCTACATTTATGGTAAGTGTACACAACTGTACTTTCTTCATGGCTTTTTAGGGGAATCTTCTGCCCCTTCCTCCTCCCAGGTTTCCTGTTGAGCTTTGGCACTCTCCCATATGTTTTGAATACTGTAGCAGTGAATGTAAGGACACAGTACAGTTGTGTAAAATGTTACCATAATGGTAGATGTCCTTGCCTTCACTGCTGCAGTATTCCCTCCCTCCACCCTCCTAGTTCTTTACCTTACTAAATGTACACATTACCTCCTGGGTTCCTTGGACTGGTGTTCCTCCTGGGGCAATCACTTCTGGTTTTGGTAAGCCTGAATGTCACCTTTATACCCTACGTTACTCAGGGAGCATTTGGTGGCATCCGGTGTACCTTTAAAATAACAGGAGTCTTTAGTAGACTGGCTGGATGTCGGTCTTCTGCGGCACAGGAACCCATATGTTTTGAATACTGCAGCAGTGAAAGCAAGGACACCTACAGTTATGGTAAAATTTTACACAACTGTACTTTTTACCATCATCCATTTCTTAGTGACTTTCTCAAAGAAATTCACCAGCTTCAGTAGGCATGACCTGCTCTTGGTAAAGCTGAATTGGATCAGGTCCAGAGTTTGGAGGCTTCCTATGTCATTTTTCAGGCCCATGATTATTCTTTGCATGGTCTTGCATATAAAACTAGTCAAGCTAATGGCTCTGTAATTTCCCAGGTCAGTAGATGGTTCCCTTTATACAGTGGGATGACTGTTGCTGATCTCTACTCTGTCAGGAAAAAGCCATTCCAGAGGCTGTGGTTAAATAGAGACCCTAATGGGCCTGATAGGTCCTTATGTAAGCTGTTTAAGAAGCAACCTGTATATAGTCAGGCCCTATTGAAGCCATGTTTTTAGCTTTAGACAGCACAGTGGCAACCTGTTCTTTGGTGATAATTGGCAGTGCAGTGGTGTTGGATATTTCTTGGGGGAGAACTTGGGGTGATGGGAAAGTGAAATTTGAGTTTAATTTGACAGCCAGCAGAATTGCTCTGTCTTCTGGCAGAGTATAGGTGATACCTTCTGCAACTAATTCCACACATTGTTGGCTGTTGCCCTTCAAGACTGTGGACATAACTTAAAAATGCTTTATGGTTATCCTTAGCTTTGGAGCCTATTTTTACCTCAAGTCTGCTTTCAGAGACTTGGCTAGTTCCCTGATTCACTTGTTTAGACTAATAAGGGACTTTTTGCTCTATTGTGCACATTCCCTCTTACTTCTCGACAGGATTTTCTTTCTTTTGTTGTACAACTTATTACTACCAAGGGACCACCAGGATGGCTTGTTTTTGTGGTGTGACGTGGATTTATTTCAGTCTGGTACTGCTATTACTATGCAGTTGTTTATATGGTCATACAAGGCTTTTGTGTACCCCTTGGCATAGGTTTTGTGTTTTCCAGATTTGGGGGTCTTGGGGACTAGCTGTGCTGTCCTTTATTAGGGGTAATTTACCTTAGAGAAGTACTTAAAGATTTGGGGGTTAGGTGGGGACTTTTTTTACCCTTATTTCTAGGGAGACCACTTTGTGATCTGATCTTGCCAGCGAGGGCATCACACTGGGGGGGGGGGGGGGGTGCAGCACTGTGCCATATTTGTGAGTACTAGATTTAGGATATTTGTTCCCCAGTGGGAGTACAGACCAGCTGCCTCAGGGCATTTGAATTTACAAAATCAAGAAATTTTTGGGCCTTCATGGTAGTGGTCGTGTATGCCTCCCAATTAATGGAGGGGTAGTTAAAATCATCCATGAGTATGGTATTGGGCTGTATGGTTGAGTGATTCTAGTAATTTTAAGTATGATGTATGGGTATCCTGGTTCATGGTGGGGGACCTGTAGCTAACAAGAATATGGAAATATTTTTTTCCAATGGTTAGTTGGACATAGCTCAAGAGTATCATGCTATCTGACCAGCCTTGAGGTGTGCTTATCCTTTATGTAGGTAGTTACACCTCTGCCTTTTGCTCTTTTATGTTCAATGGGTGGTTGGGATGGTTGAAAGGCATTGTAGCCATGCACTGCTGGAGTGCTTTCCTTGGCTTTGAACCATGTTTCAGTAACAGTACAAACTTCATCATGCTCTAGGGTGAGGAGAGCTTCCAAGGAGTGGAGTTTCTTGTTGATGCTCCTAGCATTGAACAGTAAAACCTTTAGCTTGTCTTGAGTAGCTTTTGTTATGTTGGAAGGTTTTTCTGTTTGGCACTTCCTAAAAAAAGGCAGTATAGGGTGGATAATGTTTTGGCCAATATCAGAAAGCCTAAAGATGACAAGTGAAGACTGGTCTGGCAAAGCAGCATGGCATGTCAACCATGTCTTCCCTCGTTGACATTTAGTGGACCTCTTTGGAATGACACCAGTAGCTAAGCCAATTGTTAAAGTTGATAATTTTCTTCTGGTATTGTGGCATCATTCTTGGAGGTGTACGAATGCTACTCAGTGCTAGGCTCATACCTGCTTGGGACACACATTCTGAGATCTCAATCATGTCTCTCTTCATATAGTCCAAGGAGGTACGCCTCATGTCATTTATACCCACACAGACTATGACTGAGTCATACTGGTACTTAGGGGTACCTAACCTGAGTGCTTGCATGATCTTGCGAGTCCTGGCCCCTGACAAGCAACTAACTGTAACTTTCCCATTATCCAGCCTGGTAAGGGTGACATTGATACATCTCGCAATGGAATTTCATATAACCAGAATATTGGGTTGTGGAGTGATTCACCTTATGGGCTTGATAGTTGCGGCACAATGAGATGTGGCTTTGTGTTGTGATGGGAATTGTCTTGTTTGTGTACTTGCATGGTTTCCGAAGACTGTGCTTGAGAGACCTTTGAGGTTTGGTTAAATTACATATGAACACCTCCACATATGTGGGTCTACGTGTTTGGTCCTTTTGGGGATGCAGTGAGTGATGTGTGTGAGTTGCTGACAAACCTGTTTGTTGCTTTTTGTGTCTGTATGTGAGAGACTAGCCTCCAGTGTCAATGTATAACTACATCTCTCACGTACTGTATTTGTCTGAGAATTAAATAGTTGTCAGTGTACATAAGGCAGTTGTTACATTGCCTCAGGATACAGGTGTATACCAAACTGGCTTCAAAGATAGCTGGAAAGTGCCCATCTATGTTTGCAGGACCTAATGTGAACTTGAAAGGATAGGAGTGGAGGGTGTTTGTAACTGGATGAGGGAAGGGTGCTTGCTTGGTGTAATCTGTGCTAACCTAACCAGCGATGCTGCCCAGCACCAAATCAGATGCTGTCTGAGCAGCAATAGTCCTGGGTGCTATAATAAGGTAACTACCACAGTAAACATTCACAGTATAATGAAAATATGCAGTTTCCAGTTGTTTGTGTCTGTATAGGGCACTAGAAGAGCTCTGTGCAAATGTGTCAAATTTATACCAGCACTGGAAATATGGAAAGCTGATTACTGAGCCCTCTGGTCGATAAAGCGACTACACTTGGAGCTTTTTTGTGTGCTTTCCAACTCACATACACCAGGTAAACACCTATTGCCACTTGATGAATAATCCCTGTCATCCTATTATGAAAGCACAGTAAAAGACTGTCTGGAGTGAAATTTTACCACAAACAAACTTAAAGATACTGATACAGCAATGTGCTTTAAAAAACTTATAAAACTGTGATTATTCAATAAAAATACTTTGCTTTGTAGAAATTAGCCAAGAGACATTCAATTGTGCTAAATGTATGAAGGGACTAAAAACAAGGTAAACTGATTAATAGGCTCGCCAGCCAATAAAACAATTACATGCAGGAAACTCTAGTTTGTTTACCCAACCTATACAGACCAGAGAACCATCCACTGCCACTAAATGGAAAACTCTGTCCTCTTGGTGTAAAAACACAGAAAAGTGACTAAAAATACACTACTTTATCCAACAGCTAGCTAGATAACGAATTCAGAACAAATAAAATCAATAGAACAGACAATGAGATTCAACATGCTCTGTTTTTTCAAAGTAAGCACAAGGTAAGGCAAATAAATAATTCAGGATATAAATAACAGTGTAGAAATGGTCCAGCTTATAAAGCTCAATTTACAGTAAGGGTAGGCCGCTTAAAATCACCATGTTTAAAAAGCAGATTAAGAAATGGGAGGACATGTAGGAAAAATAACTAGCAAGCAGTCACCCACAGTGCTTGTACTTTTTTGCAGGTCTTGAGACTTCTCCGAAAAGACAAAGACCCAGACATTATCTGTGTATTTAAGTATACTCAAGAAACAGATTAACCAATGAAAGATAAAACATGTAAAATGTGCAGCCTATTTAATTTAAGTGTATATCTGCAACATAGAAAAAACACCCGGCCAACTAGATTTCTTAAAACATAAAAGTGCAGTGGGTAAAAGAGAAAGCAGCTCTTTCACTTTAAGAGACTCACAGACAAAAAAAAAATACAGATTTACTTTCCTTACCCATCAGAAAGTCACCAACAGTGCCTGTAGTTTTTGCAGGTCTTTGAGTCTTATCCAAAAAGAAAAAGACTCAGAAATAATCTGAGTTAAGTATCACTCAGAAAACAAATTAGTCAGTGAAAAAAAAAACGTGACATGTGCAGCCTAGGTAATTTGTTTCTGTCTGCCACATAGAACAAAAACACCAGGCAAGCCAGATTTCTTAAAACAGAAAACAAAATGGAGCATGTAAAACAGAAAGTAGAGCCATGGAACATCTAGGTAAAAAGGTATATACTGCTGCCACCCTGGCTTTTAGAGCTATTAATTACCAGACTCATATGACTAGGTATGTTTTAGCCTTTCTTTCTCAAGCTTCTCAGACAGTTCCTGACCTCCCAGAATCAGAAGGGAAGGCCTCAGCCCTTTCTTTACTAGGCTCTCTCTCAAGTACCTTGTCCATGTATTAAATGTAGTTATGATGTAGCTGATGCTTCGTCTAGGGCTGCTACATTTGGTTTGGTTTTGAGATGTTACTATTGGCTTTGTTTCCGGCCCTTACCTGATGATATTAATGCTAAATTGTTGGATGCTCCTCATGATGATAAGAACCTTTTTGGTTCTGCTGCTGAGTTTTTAAGTCTCTCTAGGATAAGGACAAGGCCTTGCAGGAATTGAAGCATATTTGTGTGTCTCCTATTCCTAAATTCCAGAGGGATTATCCATCCAAATCTGATTTTTTTCGCAGGCAGCCTTGCCCTCCTCCTAAAGGTAAAGTTCTGGGTGTGTACCTCCCTGCTATGTCTGCTCAGACTCCTACTTCTCAGAAGCCTCCTTTTCAAGACAAGCCCGGTTCTGTCTGTCAGTTTGCTTCCCCTCTCCCCAGGCCAGGTTCCCTTATCCCTTCCTTTTCCCATGTCCCTTCCCAATTGGTTAAGGGTCACTCAAGACTCTTGGGTTTTATCCATCATCCCCCAGGAATATTTCATGGTGTGAAAATCCATTCCTCCTCTTCTGGGCATCCCTCAACCTCCTCAGGAACAGCTTCCTTCCTTTCTTTCCAGAACTGCTTCAGGGCCTTTTGGTTCAGGGCACCATTTAAGTTATGCTCCCTATCCAGGAAGGGAAAGGGTTTATTCCAGGATGTTTGTGGTTCCCAGGAAGAAAGGCACCTGGAGACCCATTCTGGACCTTTCTCCTCTCAACACCTTTCTAAAGGTCCCATCCGTTCGGATGTTGTCCCTTCAAACCCTGTTCCCTCTTCATCTTCTCCAGGCCTTTTTGGTATCCGTGGACCTCAAGGATGCCTATCTTCACTTCCCCATTCATCCTCTTTTCAGGACATTTTTACATTTCTCTGTTTCTTCCTTGTATTGTAAGCTATCTGCTTTGGCCTCTCTACTCCCCAAAGGGTGTTCACCAAATGACTTGCTCCAGTCATTGGCTTTTGCAGGATGAGAGGGGTTCAGATCTTTCCTTATGTAGATGACCTAGTCACTCAGGCTTTGTCCTCTGTGGTTCTGCTTTAGCACCTCCAGTTTACAGTTTGTCTGTTGCAAAGCCTGGGTTCACCGTAAACTTTCAGAAATCCATTCTGGTTCCTTTTGAAGATATGGTTGCAGGATCCAGACAATTCCTATAATGGCATCCCTGCCTTCACCTAAGGCTCTTTCTGTGATCACCTTTTATCAGTCTGTTCATCCTCTGGCCTCTGCCACAGCCAGGTAGTTTCTCATGGTTCTAGGGTTCATGGCTTCCACCATTCCTATCCTGCCTCTAACCAGACTCCGTATGAGAAAACTACAGTAGTTCCTCAAGTCAGTGTGGCTTCAATACTGTCTTCCACTGGGTTTCCTAGTTACTTTACTTCCATGCCTCGATCTCAAACTTCAGTGGTGGATTCATCAGCTTTCTCTCAATGCAGGATGTCATTTTTATCCTCCAGTCTTATCTCCGGAACTTTTTTGGATGCTTTGAACAGGGGGTGGAGAGCCTTCTTCAGTTCTATAAGGGTCTAGGGTCTCTGGCCTCTTTATTAGAGGTCAGATCATATCAGCATAAATGAGATGAGAGCTCTTTTTAGACTTTTCATTCCCTCTTTCTTCCAAGGCGCCTCAAAGTCTTCACAGACAATAACACAGCAATGTGGTATATGAACAAGCAAGGGGACATGGTCTTACCTTCTTTGCAGACTTATTCAGGTCCGGGATCTAGGTGTCCAGTACTGAGTGACTCTTCAGGCTGTCTACATTTCTTCAGAGCAAAATGTAGTGGCAGATATCTCAAGCAGGTCCAGTACACAGGCTCATGATGCTTCACAGAGAAGTGTTTTTGGACATTGTCCATTGGTAGACCTTTTTGCCTCCCCCTTTGAACAGACACCTTCCTGTTTCCTGTACCAGTGTCCTAAGCCTTCTGACCTGGAAGGTGGATATGCTATATTTTCCTTGGAAGGGCATGTTTCTCTATTCCTTCCCTCCCCTTCATCTGATTCTGAGGGTCCTGCTCAAGATCAAGCAATACTTCCCCAAAATGTGGCCCAGACAGCATTGGTTCCCACTTCTTCAGTTAACCAGGAGCAAGCACCACAAGTTACCTCACAAGGTGGACCTTCTCACACAAGACAAAGGGTCTTTGATCAATCATCACTTGCCCACTCTTCAACTGATGCTGTGGGCGATAGTATTTTGATCCCTTTTAGACGCATCTTTTCTGAGGATGTGCTTAGGGTTTTGCAGGAGACCAGGAAACACGATACCAGGAAATCACATTTGTCCAAATGGAAGAGATTTTCTCTCTGGTGCCTTTCTTGTAACCAGGATCCCTTTTCAATTGGGACCACTAGTTCTCTTTTATTTGTGTGAATTGCTCCATACTAGGTTGGCATATTCTTCAGTTAAAGCTTGCCTTTCAGCTATTTCTGCTTTTCCTACCCTTGACTCCTCCTCTTGCCTATAGGTTTCAGGTCAGACAATTTCTTAATGGTGTGCTTTATATCAGGTCTCCCAGGAAGCCTATTCCAGTTTCCTGGGACCTCAGTTTTGTGCTTGAAAAATTGACTCTGTCTCCTTTCGAGCCTGCAGCTTCAGCTTCTTCCAACATTTTATTTGGAAGACTGTTCTTTTAGCCCTTACTTCAGCTAAAAGAGTCTCTGAACTCCAGGCTGTTATGGCTGCTCCAGGCTGTTATGGCTGCACCTTCTTTCTTGGTTTTTCATAGGGACTGGGTGGCTGTTATTGCCAATCCTTCTTTTATGCCCAAGGTGGTTAATGAGTTATCTCTACAGTCTATTAATTTGCCCTCCTTTATTCCTTCTCCATAGTCTGCTTTGGATGTTTCTAAGCAAACCATATACTCCTGGATCTCCAAGGTCATTTCTTTTTGTTATTCCATCCATCCATCCTCTGTCCCTTTTTTCCCATTTTGCACATAGGGTCAGGGTGTCAGGGCAGTGACAGTCATCTCGAGCCAAGGTTTACACTGCTGGGTGGCTAGCCCTGCCATGGTAGTTCATCCGCACCACTCACAGCACACACTCACGGCCAATTTTGAGTGTCCAGTCCACCTACTGTATATCTTTGGAGTGTGGGAGGAAACCCACATGACCTCAGGGAGGACATGCAGACTCCACACAGAAGGCACCCCAGCTGAGAATCGAACTGGAGAACCTCTTGCTGTGAGGGAACAGCACTAACTGCTGCATCACTACAGCCACCCATCTCTCTGTCTCTCTCTCTCTTTTTTTTTTTTGTTCCTTTTATGGTAAATGTTTTTCTACCTCTGTAAAGGCTCATTCCACTAGAGATGTTGTCTCCCCTGGTGCCTTTTTCAAAGGATTTGATACCAATTCCATCCCTGAGGCTGCTACTTAGACTTCTATCTATACCTTTACTAAGCATTACAAGCTGTATGTTTCCGGGGCAAGAGCTGGCTGTGGCAGAGCTGTTGTGCATGGATTTTTAGATGGTTCTTCTGTGCCTTCCTCCTTCCAAGTTTCCTCTTGAGCCTTTATACTCTCCCTTATGTTAAGAACACTGCAGCAGTTATATGGAAGGACATAGTGCAGTTGTATAAACTCTTACCAAAGCAGTAGATGTCCTTTTCATTGTTGCAGTATTCACTCAACTCCCTCCTTCCCTTTCTTCTCTACCCTGTTGTTCTTGCTTTCCTGGCCAGGGTTTCTTTTCTTTTTCTCCTTCTGGATACACATGTTCCTCTTGGCCCATAGGGATATTCTGTTCCTGTTTTTTTTTTTTTTCAGTTCTGAGGTATGTGCATCCATACATCACCTTTATGTCCTATGCCTTGTGTGGGGAGCATAAGTGTGATGTGTACAACTTCTATAAATTCTAAAGGCTTTGCTATACTGACCAGATGTTGGGCTATCCTTGGCAGGAGATTCCTTACTGCAAAAGTGAAGAGAAGGACATTTACTATTATGGTAAGATTTTACACAACTATACATTCTAGTCAGTGGGCACATCTTCATTAGTGGTAGGCCACATCTAAACTGTTGGTCTCCAGCAGGAGTCACAGTAGTCATGCTCAATGTTACACTTTCCCCATAATTACAAATCAGTTCATCAGCTGATACATTTCTCTTCTTAATACACCCAATGCAGCAGTCTAGACTGGACCTTGAACTGGGGTCCTGGCAGCACAGGAAAATGTTGAATCTGTGTGCCTGCAGGCACAGATGCACCATCTCTGTCTCGGCAGGTGAGCCACGTTTAGTTACTTTTGTGTACCATGCCCTTTTATATATGCATTGTCTCCCTAACCAGTTTATTATGAGCTTATTGTGACTGCATGTTTAGAAAACTTGCTGTTTGGTTATACCTACAAGATGTTCATCATGCATACAGCTGCAGTAATCACATATGGGTTCTCTGCCATCAGGCGGTCCCTCGGTCGGCCGAATTCCAAAGTCTAGGTCCGGCGTCAGTTGTTGTCCCTTCTTTCCTGACGTCAGTGCGACAGGGGTATATAAGACACGGCCGACGCCATATTCTTCAGTCTTTTTTGCCGCGCGGTGCCTGAAGCAGAAGCAGTTCGCAAGTGCCGGTCGGCCAGCTCCTGAATTTACAAAAAATTGGAAACCGAAGTCTTCTTTAAAGCTAAGTACCCCACTGGGGAAACTTTTCTTGCCTCAGACCGATGTCAGACAAAGTTAACAATTGTATTTCTTGTGGGAAGCAAATACCGCATAAGGATTTCCATTCCCTCTGCATACCTTGTTTAGGCCCAGACCACGACGTCTCGGGCTGTCGCTTTTGTGCGACTTTCAATAAACGCACTATTAAGCATCGGGCGGAGTTCGCCCAACATTATTTTGGTAAAGCCTTTGATTATAAAATGTCATCGGAGACTCCGACTACCATTTTGTCCAAAAAAATCAAGGACAAGGACTGACACGCGAGGCCCGCGGTCTCCACTGACACCATGCCAAAACCGGCTGCACGTGGTCCGGTTCTCAGTGAGATGCCTATGCAGTCCCTGACTACCGACGACACTTCCTTGGCGGTGTCTTCTGTAACCGAGACTGCAGGTACCTCGGCCCTTACTCAGACTACAAACACCGAAGCCACTGTGAGTGTTGAGCCTCCTAATGTGGACAGGTCCACTTCCACCCAGGGTGTCTTTAGGCCCTCATCTTCCTTTTCCATTAAGGCCTTTATTAAGTCCAAATCAGCCATGCATCCCAAGAGGCCTGTTGTTCAGGGCCCATCCCCAGGCCCCATGCCTAAAAAGCAGATGCTTAAAATGTCTGAGGATTTAATTACTCTCATCAGGGGCTCCCAACCCCCTCCAAACAAGAGACCCAGAGTGGAGGAAGATTCTCCCTCTTCTGAACAGGGCTCCATTTTCTCAGAACATTCTGATGTAGAGGAACACTCGTACTCTCCTTATGAAGATTCTGATGCAGAATAGTCCATTCCTTCTGTATCTCCCCCAGAGGATTTTTCTTTTGGGGAAACCTTGCACACCTTGAGGGAACACTTCCATTGGGAAGGCCAAGACTTTTCTGATTCCAAGAAAAGGCTTAGGGAATTTCTTTTGTTACCTCAACACAGACCTCTGGCTATACCTCCTGTCTTGGACATACTTGATGATGTTTACTCGGAGGCTTGTCTCAATCCGGATTCCCTGCCTCTTGCCCCAGTCAAACCTGATAGGTACTACAGAGTTCCCAACTCTCACCAATTTCTTTTCAAAACCCATAATGCTGACCCTGAAACCATTTCTCAAGGCCCCAAGGGAATGAAGGCCTCTACAGCCAAGAATCCACTACCTTCCGAAAGAGAATCTAGATCCTTAGAAAGGTGGGGAAAAAAGGTATACACCTCGGCCACCCTAGCCATGAGGGCCTTAAATTGTCAGTTTCATATGCTTAAATATCAGCAGTTTCTGTTATCACAATTAAGAAATAAAATGTCTCAACCTGAACAACCAGATTTGAAGGAATTGCAGGATATGATGCATAGTGCAGAACAAGTGGGTAAACACACCTTACAATGTGGCTATGATGCCTTAGAGGCCTCAAGTAGAGCTGCTGTTACAGGATCAGTCATTCGTAGACATGCCTGGCTTAGGGAAAAAAGCTTGCCTGATCATGTTAAAGCTAAACTGCTAGATGCTCCTTTACAAAAGGATGTACTGTTTGGTACTAATGCTGAGGAGATACTACGGAAAATGGAAGAAAAAGCTAAATCTATGCAAACTGTCAAGGCTTTTCTACAGGTACAACCACCTCGTTTTAGCAGAAATTGGCCTTCTAAAAACTGGTCCTTTCCAGCCACGGACAAGCCCCAAAGAGGTAGATACAGGCGCTCAAGGGGCAGAGGACAATCTCAAGGATCATATAGAGGCAGACAATGGTAAACTCCAGCACCAAGAGGTGGCGAAGACAGTGCACAACAATACAGAAAACAAACCCAATGACTTCCTCCTTTTCATGCCAAGCAAGTCTCAGCTGGCAGCTCCCTTGGGTGGAAAGCTCGCATTATTTACAAGAAATTGGCATATTATCACAACAGACAAATGGATCCTGGACATTATAAACAGAGGCTACAGATTTCATTTTCACACTCTTCCAAAAATGAGAGGCATGCCAAACCTGCCACACAATCAAAGGGCAGAGGCACAAATACAAATTTCAAAACTCATGGACATGAAAGCTATTCAAGAGGTACCTACTCACGAACAAGGTCAAGGTTTTTATAGGTTCATAGGTTCATAGGTTTATACTAGGCTATCTGCCCTAAGGCATTTATAAGCCTAGCCCAAATTATTGTGGCTTACGCCACCCCTTATATGAAAAAATACTGTGCCCATTAGTTTGTTGTGCCTCTGTCCAGCAGTGACCCAGAGATGATTCCCGGGGTAAACCTACGATCTCCCATCCACAGGTCTAGATTTCTCTTGAACAGAGTCAGCGAGGTGCTCTGCCTCACATGGACCGGGATTTTATTCCACAGCATAGGGAGTCTCTGAGTGATAAATCTATCCCTCCAGCACGTCCTATTTATATCCGTGCTAAGGTTTAAGTCGCTTGCTCTAGTGGTTTTGGTGGATTTGGATTTTTGAGGTGCAGCATGTCCATTAATTCGGGTTGGACATGGCCTTGTATGTCAGGCACATGTCACCTCTGAGCAGACGGTATGCGACTGAATAGAGCTGGAGTTTCTTCAATCTGGCAGCATATGACAGATTTTGGAGTCCCTTTATCCTTTTGGTGAGGAACTTTTGGGGTCTCTCCAATTGCTGCAGATGTCGGGTGAGATACATCCCGAATGGGGCATTGTACTCGATCATTGGTCTGATAAGTGAAGAGTACAGGGGAACAATGACCTCACTAGATCTGGATGTGAATCCCTTCATGATCAGGTGGGCAATGTAGAAGGTCTTTCTAACCACTTTAGCAATGTGAGTGTCAAAAGAAAGGCCACTGTCAACCTGGGTCCCCAGGTCCCTGATAACCTCTTCTGTGCTTAGTGGATTGCCACCTATATGGTAGCTTGGGGTTACCTTGTTTTCCCGAAGGGTATGACTATATATTTTTTGGCGTTTAACTTCAGGCCATGGCTCTGGCACCAGCTATCTGTTTCCGTGAGTCCCTTCTGAAGGATATCAGTGTCCGATGCACTTTCCACTATGGCCCAGTTTGCAGTCATCTGCAAACTTTGTCAGCCAAAGTCCTCCCATGTTGGCCTGTACTTCTGAAAAGTAGATGCCAAACAATAGGGGGCCAAGGACCGAGCCCTGTGGGACACCACTTGTGACCGGCTTGGAGTCTGACACAGCGCCAGCAACTCTAACCCTGTGGGTTCTGTCCTTAAGCCAGTTTGCAACCCATCTTGTGACATATGGGTTTACATTTAAGCTGGTAAGTTTTTCTACAATACCAGTGGGGTATTGTGTCAAAGCCTTGCAAGGTCAAGGTAGGCTGTATGGACTGCCTTTCCCTCATCAATGGCCTTGGTGACTATTTCGAAGAAGTCGACCAAGTTCAAAAGGCATGATCTTCCCTTGACAAAGCCAAACTGGGTCGGGTCCAATGTCTGCAAGTCCCCTATATCTTTGTTTATGAGCTCCATTATGATCCTCTCCATAGCTTTGCAGACTAGACTTGTTAAGCTTATGGGGCGGTAATTACCAGGGTCCGTAGAGGCGCCACCTTTGTGGAGTGGGACCACAGTTGCCGTACGCCACTATTTCTGGTACCAAGGAAAGGAACCAACTGGAGACCCATTTTGGACTTATCCATCCTAAATACATTTCTACTCGTACCAAAATTCAAGATGCTCACATTACAGCAGCTTCTTCCCATGCTGGGCAAGGGCTTTTGGCTGGTAACATTGGACCTCAAGGAGGCATACCTGCATGTCCCAATCAGACAAAGCTGCAGAAGATACCTCAGATTTCTTGCAGGTTCAATCCACTATCAATTCTCTGCATTGCCCTTTGGCTTATCTACTGCGCCCAGAGTATTCACGAAATGCCTGGCGTCAGTAATCGCCTACTGCAGACTTCAAGGGATACAAATTTACCCTTATTTGGACGACTGCCTGATCCAAGCGGACAGCAAGCACATACTTCTGGAACATCTGGCTTATGCAACACGGTTACTGAATTCTCTGGGATACACAATCAACGAAGAGAAATCCAGGCTAACACCATCTCAGAAAATAACTTTCCTGGGTGCCAACTTGGACACAAACACCCAGATGGACTACCTTACGCCAGAAAAACAAGGGCAACTAACTCAGTACTTCAAAATACTAGCAAATTGTACCAGGCTTACTGCAAGGAAAATCCTGCAGGCTCTGGGCTTCATGGCATCTTGCATTCTTTTAATCCCATGTGCAAAGTTGCATATGAGAAAACTTCAATGGTACCTAAAAAACCTATGGTCTCAACACAGCCACAATTTGGAAACAATAATACCAATAATTCCATGTTTGCAAAAGGAATTTCTATGGTGGGCCCAAGCATGTCAAGCAAACACAGGTCTCCCATTCTGCAAGCCTCAAGCAAATCAAGTCATCACAACAGACGCCTCAGGTTATGCCTGGGGGGGCGCACATGACAGGCAGGTGCATTCAGGGCAAATGGTCCCAAAAGGAAAAGCACCTTCACATCAATCAAAAAGAAATGCTAGCAGTGATAAATGCAATTACAACATTCAAGGACCTCCTGCATCCAGGACAATTATTGATAAGAACAGACAACACCACAGTAATGTGGTACATAAACAAACAAGGAGGAACACATTCATACCCCCTGTGCAGACTAGCCATGACACTTTGGAACTTGGCTCTGGAATGGCAAATCGAACTTCAAGCACAGTACTTGCCAGGTTTGGAAAGCACGCTGGCAGACAATCTAAGCAGAAATATGACAGATCCGCACGAATGGAAGTTGCATCCTCAGGTGTTTACAAAGATAATCCAAGCGTGGGGGAGGCCAGACGTAGATCTCTTCGCCTCCCATAGGAATCACCAATTGGAAAAGTTTTGTTCAAGGACCTTTCATCCAAAGGCCTGGAGGGTGGACGCCCTTTCATTCAGTTGGACAGCATGGACAGTGTATGCTTTCTCACCTCTGCCTCTTCTGCCCAAGGTGCTCTTGAAAGCAAGAGCAGACAGACCGAAGATGATACTGATTGCTCCAGACTGGCCAAGACAGCACTGGTACCCACTCCTGAGGAGCCTAACACATACTCCTCCCTGGCCTCTACCTCTAATGCCTCTTCTGCTGACTCAGCACAGCTACAAAACTCTTCACAGTCAGCTGAAAACACTCAATCTCGCTGCATGGAAAATTCCTTAACACCACAACAGACCCTACTCCCCAAAGAGGTGCAAGACGTCATTCTGGAGGCCATAAGGCCATCTACTAGAAAGGCTTACTCCGCAAAATGGAAACGGTTTTGCTGTTGGAATGAGAAAAAAGGCCAGGACCCTAGAAAACTGAATTTGCCTCAGGTATTACAGTATCTAGCTGAGCTGCTGAACAGTGGACTTTCATTTTCCTCCATAAAAATCCATGCCTCAGCCATTTCTGCAGAATTCAACACGGATCCACCGTTATTCTCTCACCCACTTGTAAGACAGTCCCTCAGAGGGGCTAAGAATATAAGACCACCAAGGAAACAACCAGTGCCAGCCTGGGATCTTAATTACATTCTGGAAAAATGAACATTGCCTCCCTTTGAACCAGCTGCCTCAACAGATTTGCAATATTTGTCCTGGAAAACAGCTTTCCTTCTGGCCATTACCTCAGCTCGTAGGGTTTCGGAACTACAAGCCCTCATGGCTGTGCAGCCCTTTCTCATCTTCCATCAGGACAGGGTTTCCCTTCGAACCAACCCGTCATTTATGCCTAAAGTGGTATCCAGGGTAGCTTTAAATCAAGCCATACACTTGCCTACCTTTTACCCCAATCCTCAAAACAAAGGGGAAAGGCTGCTACATTCCTTAGACATCCATAGACAGCTACGTTATTATTTGGACAGAACAAAACCTTTCAGGAAATCAGAACAACTTTTTGTGTCCTATGCTGTAGGAGCTCAAGGGAAGCCTGTTACCAAACAGACAATTTCAAAATGGATAGGCCACTGCATACGATTTTGTTACTCCTATCATGGGAAATCTGTCCCTACAGGCATCAGATCCCACTCCACCAGGGCCACAGCTACCTCTACAGCCTTCCTCAGAGGAGTTCCTACCAAAGATATTTTGGAGGCAGCCACTTGTTCTGTGCACACCTTCACAAAACACTACCACCTGCCTTTATATTCCAAAACTAGAGCAGGCTTTGCCACTGCTGTGTTGCAGGGCATTCTGGCTCATCCCAGTTCCACCTAGTGCCTACCACCCTGTGCGTAGCTTTGGGATTCCACCCATATGTGATTACTGCAGCTGTATGCACGATGAACATAGTACAGTTTTGTACCTACCATAAATGTAGATGTTCGAGTGCTAATACAGCTGCAGTACAGGTTTCCCTCCCTCCTTCCCCTCTTGGTAAAGGACTAATGGCTAACACCTCCTCATACAACCTAATTTGGGTTATCCTCCTATGGTGTATTTGCTTGCAACTACTGTTTTTTGATTACATTGAATTGCTTGAATATATATTTATATATATATATAATTTATGTATTGCCTTCCTTCTGGGGGCACCTGACATCTGGGGCAAGAAAGACTGAAGAATATGGCGTCGGCCGTGTCTTATATACCCCTGTCTTACTGACGTCAGGAAAGAAGGGACAACAACCGACGCCGGACCTAGACTTTGGAATTCGGCCGACCGAGGGACTGCCTGACAGCAGAGAACCCATATGTGATTACTGCAGCTGTATTAGCACTCGAACATCTACATTTATGGTAGGTACAAAACTGTACTTTGTGCCTTGAACTAGTGTAATTGAAATATAATTGGTACACTTGAAATTTTATTTTTGGAACAACTTTTTTGTGTATTGTAGGAGAGCGACTCTTCAGTTGTGACGTGTGTGGCAAACGATTTGCTACCAATGAGTATCTGAAATGTCATAAACAATGTCATATGGGAGCCAAGCCTTACAAATGTGAAATGTGTGGAAAGACATTTGGTTTGAGAGCTTCACTAGCGCAACACAGCAATGTACATGCAGGTAAATGAAGCTTTTTTTAAACAAGTAAATCACATTAAAAGGAACTCATCTGCATGTGTAATAAAACTTGGAAGTCTACAAAGTTATTCATATGTGGAATGTATAGCAACTCAGATTGTTGTAAGTAAAGGTATCTCAGTGGTCAAGGTGTGGAAGCATTGCAGAAGTTAGTCTGGCAATCTGTAAAGTATTACTTAAGTGCTGGAGATTGAGACTGCATCTGCTTTGTTTATTTCTTGGTTTGTGGAGTATGGATGATCAGGAGCAATTGGGAGTGGCTTCCAGCACTGATTTTTTGGCTGTATTGCAGTCTGTAGTTCTTTTGGCAGCAACAGTGGCTGAACTTAGAAAGTTGATAGGCTTATTTCAAATGGGTCGGAGCCTGTTCGTGGAGTTTCTGAGTCTATTTGTCAGGCCTCGCAGAGGTCATTCTTCACCCCACCTCAGAGAGTGAGCAGTCAGGGTAATGGAGTTCAAGGAGGAGTGGCTGTTAACCAGGTGGTTCATGGCGAGCTGAGCATTCATTTGGGAAGCTTGCCAAGCAATGGGAATAACATAACATCGGATTTTTCGGTTGAACAATGGCTTAGACATGATACAGAATGGAACTACTATGCTGGACTTGGGCAACACACTAATGGTACTGTAGATGAACAAATTCATTCTTATAAAGAACTTTTGTTTAAATATAAAAAAACACAGTTAGAAAACAGTTATTTAAATTAATGTTTGAAACGTGAGCAGGTCCCCAAGGGCCTCCATATATGGAGATATCCAACTGGACTGGTTAAAGACTCACACTTACATCATGATTTAATCAGACCTGTTCAACAGGCACGGCTGTGAGTTGGTGCAATTGCTCACTGTTGACAACTTCAGGAAAATGGCTCATTTATTGACTGAAATCAGCAAACTTGATGCTAGCATAAAAAATTACCTTTCATTTGAGCACAAAAAGCATGATTTTTACAAAGTGTTTTCTGTGGTTGACAAAGATCTTGGTGACATTAGAACACGAAAAGAAAAGAAACTAATTAGAGACAAATGTGATTATGATGGTGGTAGGGCCTACCCGGAACCACCACTAGGTCAGCAAACTAGTTTTTGTAATGGTCAAGCTCAACAGGATGTAAATGTTGACTTGGATAGTGATGCCATGGAATATGGAGCCCCTTTAGAGCCCCCCCCCTCTCTGAGGAGCTCGGAAAGATTGATGAACCAGAGGGATGGGAATCAAACGAGTTGGAGGTATGGCCATGGACAGTACCAGAGCCAACAGAGGAGGGGGGGGGGGTTCTCAAACCCAACACTGGAGGTGAGTAATGTTTTGATGTGTCATGAACATGATTCTAATGCATGTAAAATTATTAAAAATGTGCAAGGTGATTTCAGTATTTACAATCTTAGTCACCTGGTGATTGATGGGGAGTGGGCCAAACTTTTTTCTAAAGGGTTGAATTTTGTAATAGCAAAAAGGGCCAACCTGGTTGAAACTACTGTACAGTTGAAATGGTTTACCAGGAAATTGAATTTGGCCCTTCATTTTTCAGACAATGAAAACTCAGCAGTACCGAATTCTCGTTTGATTAGACCTAGTACCTTTATACCCCCTTACCATCAACTAGTTCACCTATTTAAAACTCTTTGTGAGAAAGAATTCAGGGAACTGAAGTTTAAAGGTATTACCGAAGCCTCTAATTTGGACAACAGGGGAAAAAAAACTGCTCAATGACATATTGGGTAAGAGGGATCCGTATCATGAAACTGGACAAGGATGGTGGGTTGGTGGTGCTGGATGTTTCCAAATACAATAGTAAAATGTTTGAATTGTTGTTTAGTGACACTGAAGTCTCACGCAACGAGATGAACATAGCTTACAGGAATATTCATCTCACCCTGTATGAATTACTATTGAATGGTCAGCTGGAACTAAGTGAACATGATTTTTTAGACACCAAGGAAACAAGGATCCCAACTATTTTTGGGATCCCAAAGATTCATAAGTCAATCAGCAACCCACCCCTGAGTCCAATAGTAGATGCCAAGGCCTCCAAGACATTTGCCCTAGCAAAATTTGTTGACTGCAAGTTGAAGGGAGTACTTGATGGAAGAGGCACTATTATTAGGGACTCCTGGGATTTTCTCACCAAAATAAAACCTGAGATGTGTGACGATGGTCTCATTATGGTGAATGAGATGTATGATGATGGTCTCATTATGGTGACCATCGACATTAGATTTATTCTCAGTCATACCACACCAAGAGGGCTTGGAGTGGTTTTATGACTATTTGGGTTTCAACTCCAGTCTAGCGCATAACACCATCTTGACAGTACGTACATGTATGGAGCTTGTGCTTGAAAACAATTTCATTTGTTTTGAGGGCCAGCTTTTTAAACAAAAGCAAGGAGTAGCGATGGACGCCTGTTGTGCCCCCAGTTTTGCCAACATTGTGCTGGCACACTGGGAGGAGTTATTTATTTTAAATTCAATTTACAAAGACTCTTGGGCACTATACAGGCGGTACCTTGACGACCTAGTGATTTTCTGGAAGGGAAGTGAAGAGGAACTAGATAGGTTCTTCATTTACATTAACCAAACCACCTCCTTCCTTAAATTCACCACGGCCAGAGATAACGACCAACTGAATTTTCTGGATGTAACCGTCAAAAAAGATTATGTAAACAAGGCTTTCACTTCTCATTTGTATAGGAAGCCAACATACTCAAACTCATTGTTGCATTTTGACAGCTGGCACCCGGTGCACAAAAAGAGAGGCCTAGTCAAGGGCCAGTATGTTAAGTTAGCCAGAATAGTGTCAGGATTGGATGATTTATTGAGTGTGTGCGCCAAGTTAAAAAACATGCTGACTGGAAGGGGTTACCCTGGCAATTTTGTTCAGGACATTGCCAATGAAGTGATTAGAAAAAGGGAAATTGGGATATTTTTTGCCTATTGTCCAGTGAGAATGGTCCCACTGGAACAATCCAGACTGGGAGACAGGATAGTTTCTCAAGAGCTTTTATTCTTCCTTTTAGTGTTGACTTCTATGTCATCAGGAACATTAATATGTTCACTATTGATAACGAAGTACACTCAGTAGTGGAATACAAGCCCACTATAGTTTATAAGAGAGAAGTTAGTCTAAAGGGCCTATTAAAGAGAGACTCTAGTGCGCCCACACTGGGTGGTTGTTACACATGTGGGAGATGTAATCAGTGTCCAGTCATGTTTCAAGTTGAGGACATCAAAATCACTGGTTATGATATGGTAAAACCTAGGAAGAAGTACTTCTCTTACTCAAAGGGGGGGTGGTTTATGTCGCAGTGTGTGATGTATGTGACAATTTCTACATTGGTAAGACCAAAAGAGCACTGAGGCAAAGGGTGTATCAACACCTGTATGACATCAGGAATAAAAACATAAACAGTGTTTTCTACAAGCACATTTGTGCGTGCCCCACATATACTTTTAAGTTTGGGGCCATAGACCATATTGACCTTTGGAGCAAGAGGGGGACCAACGGATGAATGGCTAGAATTTAAGGAATTAACATGGCAGATTAAAACTAATGCCTGCCAAGTACCAGGTCTTAATGACAGAATTTCCTTGAGTTCTGTTTTAAAATTAAAATCGATGTATTTTTTATAGGTTTATTAGTTGTATTTTTAATTAGATTTTTTGCAAGAATATCGAGATGTTTTTCGTGTTTCACTGTTGCAGTCATTACATTTGGGTAATCCTGCTGGCAGGTTGCCCTCAGCCGGCCTGAATTCCAAAGTTTTGGGTACTGCATCGGCTGCTGTCGCCCCTTCCCTGACGTCAGGTCGTCAGGGGTATAAAAGAAGCAGCCAATGCCATTTTCTTCAGTCTTTCTTGCCGCACGGTGCCCGAAGCAGAAGAAGTTCACAAGTGCAGGTCGGCCGACTCCTGAGATTTTCGTGTTTGAGTTTCAGATCCGAAGTCTTCAATAAAGCTAAGTACCCCGTTGGGGAAACTTTTGTCTTGCTCCAGACCGATGTCAGAAAAAGTTACTAATTGTATTTCTTGTGGAAAGCAAATACCTCAAGGATTTTCATTCTTACTGTATTCCTTGCCTAGGCCCTGATCACAGCGTTACTGGTTGTCAGTTTTGTGCTAGATTTAACCAACGCACTATTAAGCGTCATTATGATTTTGCTTTAAGCTTTTTTGGACTCCGGTTTAATTATCCTGAAATGTCGTCGGATAGCCATCCGACTACTGGAGTTTACAAAAAAATGCAAAGAAAAAGAAAAACAACCGAGGCCCAAAACCGACGACGAAGCTTCTCCTAAGCCAGTCGCCGGTTCTCAGTGAGGCACTTTCGCAGCCCCTGACGCCTGCTTCTTTAGAGTCGCAGCTCGCTACCGACTTCCACATGGAGTTGGCCATGCCACTGGATACTCAAGGTATTGGAGCCTCGGATGCTAATCTGTCATATGGGTCTGGAGCCGCTGAGCAGGTACCGGCTTCTGAGGGTGTATTCAGACCTAAACATTTTTACATTAAACCAACTTCAGCATCAAAGACAAAGACTAAAGCACCTTCTAAAGCAAGGAAACAAACTCAAGAGCCACGTGGCCAGGCCTCTATGCCCAAAAAACAGATGCTCAAAATGGCCGAAGACTTGATTACCTTGATCAGGGGTTCCCATCCCCCTCCTGATAAGAGGCCTAGGCAAGACACTGACTATGAATCTTCAGATCAGGTTTCTATTTCTTCTGATTCCTCTTCTGATCAGGAATATTCTCTTCCCCCCCCTATGAGGATTCTGATGCTGAATAATCTATTCCTTCAGCATCTTCTCCTGAGGACTATTCCTTTGGGGAATCCTTGCATACCATGAGGGAGCATTTCCACTGGGAGAGCCAAGATTTTTCAGAATCTAAAAAGAAGCTCAGGGATTTTCTTTTACCACCTCAGCACAGGCCTCTAGCTATTCCACCTGTGTTAGACATTGTAGATGATGTGTTTTCGGACTGATTCCTTACCCCCCAGCTCCTGTTAAGCCTGATAGATATTACAGGGTTCCTGACTCGCACAAATTTCTTTTTAAAAACCCTGCTGCTGACCCAGAAACTATTTTACAGGGTCCAAAGGGAGTTGAGGCTTCCACTGCAAAAAACTCAACCCCTTCTGACAAGATTCACGGGCACTGGATAGATGGGGAAAAAGGTTTACACATCTGCAACTTTGGCTATAAGGGCCTTAAACTGTCAATTTCATATGCTTAAGTATCAGCAACATGTCATGGGATTGCTTAAACAGAAAATGTTGTTAAATTCTGAATGTGTAGAAAACAAGGAAATGCAGGATTTATTGTATGCAGCGCAACAAGTTGGAAAACATACTTTGCAATGTGGTTTTGATTCTTTGGAGGCCTCCTGCAGGGCCGCAGTTACGGGTTCTGTAATTAGGAGGCATGCTTGGTTAAAGGAACAAAATCTGCCTGATCATGTTAAAGTTAAATTACTAGATGCTCCTTTACAGCATTATACTTTGTTTGATGTTAAGGCTGAAGAGGTGTTAAAGAAAATGGAAGACAAAGCTAAAGCTATGCAAACTGTCAAAGAATTTTTACAAGTACAGCCACCTAGGTTTAGTAGACACTGGCCTACAAAAAATTGGTCCTTTTCTGTGTCAGACAGACCTCAAAGGGGCAGATCCCAGGTGCAAGGTTCTTATAGGCCCAAGCAATGGGGTGCTTCTACCTCCAAAGCTGGAGAAGATCGATCACAAACATACAGAAAACAGTCCCAATGACTTACCCCTGCCTGTACGAAGCACTTATCTTCTGGCAGCACCCTTAGGGGGAAAATTAGCACTTTTTGCTCAGAATTGGCACATCATAACCCAGGACAAGTGGGTTCTAAACATAGTGTCACAAGGATACAAGTTCCATTTCCATACTATGCCAAAGGCAAACGGCTGGCCAGATCTGCCAAAAAATCAATGGGCAGAGGCACAAAAACAAGTCTCATCCCTCATGGACATGGGGGCCATTCAACAAGTACCAGAGCAAGAGCAAGGACAAGGATTTTACTCAAGACTGTTCTTGGTACCCAGAAAGGACAGGGCCTGGAGGCCTATACTGGACCTATCTATTCTGAACACTTTCCTGGATATTCCAAAATTCAAAATGTTGACCTTGCAGCAGCTTCTGCCCATGTTGGGCAAGAATGCTTGGCTTGTGACTTTAAACCTAAAAGAGGCATACCTGCATGTTCCAATCAATCATGCAGATGATACCTAAGATTCAAGGCTGGTTCAATGCATTACCAATTCTCTGCACTGCCCTTTGGCTTATCTACTGCACTCAGGGTCTTTACAAAGTGCCTGGCACCAGTAATTGCATTTTGTAGACAAAGAGGAATACAAATATATCCTTACTTGGACGACTGTGTCATTCAAGCAGAGAACAAGGACATTATTCAACATCTGGCATTTGTGAAAAGACTTCTAACATGCCTAGGGTACACAGTCAACAAAAAGAAATCAAAACTAGTACCCTCACAAGAGATAACATTCCTGGGTGCAAGCTTGAATACAGGTGCCCAGATGGCTTATCTCACGCCAGACAAACAAAGGCAGCTGACTACTTATTTCAAAATGTTGGCAACAAAGGCCCAGTTATCTGCAAGAAAAATTCTGCAGGCTTTGGGCTTCATGGCATCCTGCATCCTACTAATTCCATATGCGAGACTGCATATGAGGAAACTTCAGTGGTACCTAAAAAGTGTTTGGACTCAACATTGCCACAGCCTGGAAACAGTCATTACTCTCATTCCCTGCCTGCAACAGGAGTTTCGATGGTGGGCAAATGCTTGTCACCAGAACAAGGGACAGCCATTCACATTACGTCCAGCCAGGCAGGCACTAACAACGAATGCACCAGATTCTGCCTGAGGAGCCCACATGGCAGGAAGAGGCATTCAGGGCACATGGTCATCAAACCAAATGCATCTTCATATCAATCAAAAAGAGATGTTAGCTGTTCAAAATGCCCTAACAGCCTTCAAGGACCTACTTCATCCAGGACAGCTACTGATAAAGAAAGACAACAGCACGGTCATGTGGTGTATAAACAAGCAGGGGGGCACACATTCTTACCCCCTTTGCAGACTAGCCATGACCTTGTGGGACGCAGCTTTGACTTACCAAGTACATCTGCAGGCACAATTCCTGCCAGGAAAGGAAAATACTCTGGCAGATGAACTAAGCAGAAACCTCATGGATCCCCATGAGTGGAAGCTGGATCCACAAGTCTTCAGCATGATAACAAGGAAATGGGGATGCCCGTCCCGGACATAGATCTGTTTGCTTCCCCTCTCAATTACTAACTAAAAAGATTCTGCACAAGGACTTATCACAGACAAGCATGGAAAGTGGACGCCCTATCTTTCAGCTGGAAAAACCTATCCGTATATGCCTTTCCTCCACTACCTCTCCTCCCCAAGGTGCTCCTAAAGGTCAGACAGGAGAAGCCAAAGATGATACTGATTGCCCCAGACTGGTCATGCCAGTATTGGTATCCAATACTAAGGAACTTATCTCTATACCTGGCTTTGACCTTACCTTAAATACTTCAACTACTGTCCCAGCAAAACAATCAGATAATGCATAGTCAACTCAGGACATTAAACTTGGCAGCATGGTGGATAATGTAGTCATACTAAAAACACCTCTCAGTAAAGCTGTGATGGATGTCATTCTGGAAGCCAGAAGGCCTAGTACTAGAAAGTCTTATGCTGGAAAATGGAAGAGATTCTGTGCCTGGAACCAGGCACAAGGAACTGATACAGCGGTACCAAATATTCCTCAGATTTTGCAATACTTAACTGAGATGCTGGACAAAGGCCTATCTTTTTCATCAATTAAAATTCATGCCTCTGCCATTTTGGCTCATATTTCTCACCCTTTATTAAGGCAGTACCTCAGAAAGAAAACTACCAGTACCTGCATGGGACCTCAACTTTGTCTTGGAAAAACTCACCCTGCCTCCTTTTGAGCCAGTGGCAACAGCTGATATGAAGTTTTTATTTTGGAAAACAGCTCTGCTTTTAGCAATTACTTTTGCAAGACGAGTTTCAGAGCTACAGACGCTCATGGCTGTGGAACCTTTCATCATTTTTCATCCTGACAGGGTCTTCCTGAGGACAAACCCAACATTTATGCCTAAAGTAGTGTCCAGTGTGGCTCTTAACCAAGCCATCCATCTGCCATCCTTTTACCCAAATCCACAGAACAAGGGGGAGAGAATTCTGCATTCTTTGGACGTACACAGACAGCTCAGATTTTACTTGGACAGAACCAAAGCTTTCAGGAAGACAGAGCAATTACTAGTGGCATATGCTGCAGGATCACAAGGAAAGCCTATCTCAAAGCAGACTATTTCTAAGTGGTTAAGCCACTGCATTCGTTTCTGCTACTTGCACCATGGCAAGCCAGTGCCTAAGGGCATTAGGCCTCATTCCACCAGAGCTGCAGCCACCTTAGCAGTCTTTCTCAGGGGAGTACCAACCAGAGACATTTTAGAGGTGGCTACTTGGAGTTCAGTGCACACCTTTTACAAAGCATTATCATCTGCCACTCTACTCTAAATCCAGGGCAGGCTTTGCCACTGCAGTTCTGCAAGGCCTCATAGCCGCTCCTACTGCTGTCTAGTTCCAGCCTCCCAACCATAGCTTTGGGACTCTACCCAAATGTAATGACTGCAACAGTGAAACACGAAGAACGTAGTACAGTTGTGTACACTTACCATAAATGTAGATGTTCGAGTGTATTCACTGTTGTAGTCCAGGTTACCCACCCGCCTTCCCCCTTTTTTCTTTTGGATCGTATCCTTCCTTCTCTGATTTATACTACCTATGTAGTGTATTTGCTTATTGATGATTATACCCCTGATGACCTGACGTCAGGGAAGGGGCGACAGCAGCCGACACAGGACCCCCATGACTTTGGAATTCAGGTCGGCCGAGGGCAACCTGCCAGCAGGATTACCCAAATGTAATGACTGCAACAGTGAATACACTTGAACATCTACATTTATGATAAGTGTACACAACTGTACTTTTTAACAATTTTATTAACTTTCTAAAAAAATTTTTTTTTTTTGAGGAAATGATGCAATTACATTGACCATTGGTTAGGAGGAGTGATGTATATAGGTTTGTCTTGATCATGTGATTTTATTCTGATGAAGTATGAAACTTGACAAAAAGCACTTAAACTTGGATTTTGTTGGTGGTCTGTTCTGCACGCTTCTTTCATCTATTTGCTGCTTTTGTGTGGTTTTACTTTGTTTATTTCTCAGTAGGACATTTAATATGAATTAAGAATATTGGCTTAGGGGCCACGGAGAACATGGAGTATTTAGCACAGCATGTTGGTTGTCAAGGTTAGTTATTATATTGTTAAGTAGATTGCATGCCTGTTTCTGTATGAGAGCTTAACTTGTAAAGCAGCTGCAAGATACGAATGCAGCTCACTAAAGTTGCATGTTGGATCCTTCACTCTAGCAAGTGAACCAGTTGCTGATATGTTCAGTGGAATGGAACATATTTTTCTGAGCAAGAAATTTCACAAGGTGATTAGGGCACTTGAGAAGCTAAGGTTCTCAACTTTGCAAATAGTCAAGAGTACAAAGAAGAGAAATATTGATAGTACCTAAATCAAGTCAAGTGATCACCAAATGAGGTTAGATGAGGGAAGAGGGGGATCTGCCTTGAAAAGAGAATGGACACAGAAGAGGTGAGTATATTCGGGTCAACCAACCACATTGTTGCAAAGTGGCACAGTTTTGCGTGCCCCAGGATGAATAGTAAAATCTTGTTATATAAGGAACTGAGTTTATCAAACTATCTCTTGTTGAGGTAAAGCAAGATGCAGCTGCCATATAGAAGGAAGGGGAGAAGAACTGCCTTGGTATTAGTATTTTTTTAGAAGTGGGATGAGTGAACCTTTGAGACCATGAAACAATCCCAAGCATGTATGAGTCTTTTTCACACCTAAAGAAATCCATTAAAGGACTTGCACATCTGCTTTGTCAAGTTTGATGTGGTATGTCTCTAAGGTTTCATGCCATTTAGGTTTGTGGATGCCATTGCTTATGATGGAGCCCATCTGGCACAATAACTTGGGGATTTCATATAGGAAGTTTCCATTTTGGTCATCCTGGGTGGGCTCTACTTTCAGTAGAGAGTTCTGCTATTTGGCTTGTCCTCTGCACCAGTGGTGTAAGCCATTATCTTTGCCTTAGTGGTGGACATCTTACAAGGCAATGGACCACTTAGTATTTCTTTATATGGACAACTGATAGACAATGGTTGTATCAAGAGACTCTCTAGCAGTAGTCTTGCTTATGTCCTTCTGTGCTTATATTGTAAGGATTGTCATAAGGTGGGAGAATCCTCTGTTCTTCCAGTACAAAACACTTGTCTTCATCAGAGTATAATCGAGCAGTCTTCAGTGTTGTTTCTTCTACCCTAAGTAAGGGCTGAGGAGATCTTGACCGTGACATCTTGGGTCAGAGGACTTGAAGGTGGCTGGAGACCTGATTCCTTTTGTGTCGCTTGGTGGCAGCCATTTTGCCTGCCTTTTCATTTGTTTCAGAATGAGGGTGGTTCAGTGGATAATGATTTGTTTAGAGGCTAGGCAGCATGCCCTCATGGACTTTCTTTGTCAGACTCCTGTAGTGGTCATTTGTTTCTAATCTATCTCAAGTTTTGAAACATGCCGTAAAAAGTGTGTATGATTGTGCAGATGATGTGTTCTAGAGGTTACTGCTACTTCTACATTGTTTTGGCAATGTGTCTTGGCAATAAGTCTGTGTATGTAACCAGAAGTTTTCTGTTGAGATGATATGAAATGTTAGATTCACCTTTAGACTGGATGTTTTGTTTGGACTGTCTGCTATTCAGGTCCTCAAAACAATTTGATAAAAGAGGAAAATTGATCAAGGGAGACTCTAATTTTCTCAAGCACCCCTTTATTAAACTCCTAAATCCTATTTTCCTTTTAAAAAGCAGAACAAATAATTCCTAGCTTCTCAAGCCAAATGGGGAACCAAAAAGAGATGACATGAGGTGAATAATAAAAAAACATGGATATTTTCCAAAGGAGGACAGTCTAATTCTTCAGAATTACTTTGTCAGCATTTAGTCACTCATGTCCTCCCCTTCTGCCCCTATCTCTCGAAATCTGTCCCAGAAACTGACTCTCTAGATTCCCCTTTGGCAACAGATTGTTTCACACTTGGGGTCAAAAAGTGGTTCAGGAGTATTACATTTGGCACTAGATACAAATACCGCCTTTCAGAGAATTTCCTCCCCATCCTCCAAACCAAACAGAGTTTTTTTTTTCCCACAGGTTCTTTTTCACTTTCTCG
>NC_056727.1:354016231-354143731 GCF_019279795.1 Protopterus annectens | reverse complement strand
TTGTTGACTAGATACAACCTCTTTGACTGCACATCTATGTACCATGCAAGAGCATGCTACATGGGGTTCTGTGCTAGTGCTTCTGGTTGGCCAGCATCACTATTGTCACTGATGTTAGGAACAATAGCGGGAGGTGCAGTGCCCTCATGGAGCAGTTGCGCAGCAATGATCATGTTGTGCAGAACCCAGCAAACTGTGAACACCTTGCCTGCAGTGCCAGGGTCATACTTAAGGGCACTCCTAGACTTGTGCAGGCAAAGGAAACAGGCTTTCAGCAGGATAAGTACTCACTCAGTGACGGTCTGTGTCTGGGATAGGGTGATGTTAAAGTGCTCCTTTGCAGCTCCCTCCTCTGCAGCTCCCCAAGGAAGTCTGAACTCTTGTCATTAGTTAAGGTTCAAGTAGGCAGCCTGCATCAACTGCAGAAGATAGAAGGGAGGGGAGACGCAACAAGAAAAGATTAGCCTACTGCTAAGCAATACATTTTTCAGACTATATATATAGATAGTAGCACGATTAGAAAAAGTTTGCTCTTACAAACAAGGTGAACGTGGGGGATCCTACCATGTAGGACGAGACATTCGAGTGAGCTCGTGTGTCAGATGTGAGAATCATAGGCACTGCCAAGATGTCGGGCTGACATATTGGTGGTACACCCTCATGCACCACACACTTACCTGCCAGTTGATGTTATGGTAGCCCTTGATGCTCCAATACAGCTTCCCCTATGTTCCAGGTGGGGCTGTAATGGCAACATGAGTGCAGTCTGTTGTCTCCAAATACTTGAAGAAAACATACCATTTCATAGAAGGCACTCATGATTCTTGCTCAGTCCTGAGACAACGCTGTCAGATAAATCTACTGATACACATGTGCCAAGACAATGTCCAAGGATTGCTGAAGTATCCTTGAGGCAGAAGCCTATGAGATACCAAACATGTCCCCAGTGTGTCTCTGGAAAGTCTCTATGTCAGATATAGTAAGGGCTGTACATACCCTCGTATCCATAGGATAGGAAGACCATTCCTTCTGTCCTCATCTGTCATCATATAAAGTCACTAAAGCCTGTACTATAGCTCTATTCACTCAACAGCTATCCAGAATTTCTCAGTCAGCAAAGCTAAAATTACTAATTCTTTGTTTATATCTGCACTTTCTCAGCTAGCGGGTGCTACTGGGTGTCTGTGGCTTTGGCACAACTGACACAAGAAGCTCAAAGCAGGAAGTAATCAACCTAGTGATGACAGCAAGCACTTTTTTTGGTTGCAGAGTAGATAGAAAAAGTGTGACTTCCTCTTTTGTATGGCTTTTATGCACAGTGCCAATGTGCATAAAAAGTGACTGAATTACTCATGAACAGGAAAGCTGCATTATTTATGTAAGATAGTCTTACAGTTGTCAGTTCTCATGTACAAATTACTATTGCCTCACTTACAAAAGTTCTTCCTAAACATACTAAACATGCTGGTCCTAATTGCAGCTACTGTCTGAATTGCATCTGAGCTATCGCAGCATGTGCAAAATCCTGTTATGCCGAAGTGCAGTGACTATGAATATTACATAGGCACATATCTTTTTGTTTCAACCCCTGGATTTCTGTTTCTGTTGATACTTTTTTACATTTTTTTCCTAACCTAATTCTGCCTTAGTGCCCTTACCTTGTTCACCATTATCTAGGCAAGTCCATCTTTTTCCTAATTTTTTATCCCTGTCCTCTTTGGAATCTTATCTCCAGCAATGGAATATCTTCCTTCTGTCTAGGCTTTGTTTATTGTTGAGTTTCCATTCACTGTTGTCTGACTGGTATGTTCAGGAGCAGGGTGTACCTTCTGTCCCTCTAATTTTCATTGGATAATAGAGTCTGGGCTGTTCCTGATATTTACTCTGCCTTCAGGCTATCCATTTCAAACTTTTACGCTTTATTTTTAGGTCAAGGAATGTTATACCTGCAGCAATTGTTGCTTCTTACCTTAGATCTTGCTTTTATATCTGGAAGGCAAAGGTGTCGTGGGTACTCTTCACCCTTCCCTTCTCTTCCTTTTTTTTTTGCATTTTTCTGTCTTGGGATTAAGATGTTCACCCTCAGGCTGGCTGTACTTCTGTTGGGCTGAGAATTACACCACAACTTTTATTTAAGTTATTGTTGGCTTACTAGATTCCTCTTCTGGTATTACATGTTATGTTGCATTCAGGCCCAGACTGTCTCAATTGCTGTCCTGCTAATGTCCTACTTTTATTCTTTGTCTGTTTAGTTTCTGGATTCCTGTTTGTATTGAGAACTCCTACAGTAGATCCCAGGCTGATTCTATCTCTGCCGTGTTGAAGAGCTTATTGATGATGCCTGTTGGATTTTTGGGCAGGTTTACTAAATAAGTCTTCCTTCTTGAGGCCCTTTGGTGGCATTGTTCCTTGCCTTACATTAGCACATGCCCCTTCCCCCAGGCTTAGCAGAATCCCTCTCGCATATGTGTACAGAATGTGAGCCTTTCCCGATTATTTTCCTAATGCTGTCATTGCTCTCTGTGTCTTAGTACAGTGGGAAGTGGGTCTTTATTCTTGGACTCAGGATTTGCTAGTCCTTTGTTGCAGATTTTGGAAAAATTATTGATACTAGTTTGCCTTCCATTTCCTATTGACACATTTGTAGATGCCTTTAGGATTCATTACTGGTCCCAGTGATATTGCAGCAAGTCCAGGGGGATAGAAGACAAGCTGGTGACGCTGGTGTGGATGTAGGGCACTGGGGGCCAGGCCAGTAATATGATGTCTCACGGGGGACCAAAAAATAAAAGATACATTGCAGAAAATATGAGACAAAATTGGGGATGTTCTGCAAAGCCCAGGATAGTTGACAGGTACAACACTGACATGCTTCATAAAAAAAATTACATTAGCCCCGCAAAGCCAGAATACTGATCAAATGACAGCTATCATTTTCCAGACAGACCCTGTACCCACCAGTTATAGATCCTTGGTTAATGCAAATGTTGCATCAACTTGCATCTTCTAATTTGTAACAAGTGTAGTGTCCAGAATTACACCTTAGTTTTCCACTAGGAAACCAGCAATTTTAGGCTGGACAAGCAGACCAAGAATATGAAGCAAAATAAGGGACAGTTGAGACGTATAGCAATTGCTTTATCTGACTGCCATTTTTCTGCTCATGGAGAGAAAAGTTAGAGACTTGATGTATACAATCCCAGTACTGACATCAATACCAACTATTTGATTTCCCATAAAGTAGAAATGGTGCATAATTTCTACCCACTCTCATATCATACAGTTATATTTGTATCTTAACTTTCTCATGTTTATGAACAATTTAAAGTCAGATTCCAACTTAAGTTAATCTGAGTAAAAATGATTTATTGCAAAAGTGTCCTCCCAAAAACGTACTTCATACTTAAGATGATAATTTCAACATACACTACTGTGACACAACACCTTTGCAGTGCACTACCTTCTTTCTTTAAGAGCACTGCATGCTGAAGCTCACTTGCTCTTTTAAAAATCACCAAATCTTCACATTGTAAATCTGTCTACAAATACAGCTGCCTGAATACTAGCTATACCTCGTTGCCACTGCTACTCCTGCATGTAGCATACCATTTTAATGCATACAGCTGCATATATTTGAATATATTTAGACCATCCAAACTGGTACCTATGTTTTATCATTCTGTGCTAGTCCAACCAACCAGACAACGCACTACCCTCTTACACTGAAACTTTGTTTAAATGTCACATTACACACTCATACTCTCAATACGTAGTCTGCTCTAGCTTTAAGGTATCCCACTAACCATCTTCCCCTTGGAACCATCAGTCTTCATTCAAGTTCTGCAAAATGTCAAATTTGAAAAAAAGCTGTTAACCCCCTCTTTTTTCTTTCTACCTTTAGGCATGTTAATAACTTAGCACTATTTAGCTTACTCGGGGTAATGTGCAATTAATCATTGCTCATCTATAAACTGAAAGTTCAAGTTAACACAACAGCTTCATAACAGCTCTTTCTTACTTTTCTTTCCTACCTTTTGATGTGAGCACAGGCATTTATTTTATACCACTGCTCTGTGTGGTTAGTGTAAGATTCTGGATTATTCATTTTTACTGATGTTTTACTAGGTTTCCTCCTTTCCACTGCTGTGAGAAAGTAAGGGTTTTCTACTGTACATTTATAATCACTTCATCTTGTCAGACTTTATAAATTCCACAGGAAAGATTACTTCATTCAGTTAAAGGTAACTGTTGCTTTTAGAATTAAAAAAAAAAAAAGCTGCTTTGGACCTGGGTCACACAAGCACACAAGTGTTATGGCCACATAATGTGTTTGGTCTCTGTTTTATACAAGCCCACAGCTGTTCGCCAGACAGCCACAGCAAAATATTCATGCCCGTCAAAGCTGTCCACTACTGACATCTAGTTGCTTGCTAGGATTAAAAAAATATTTTGTGCTACCACAGCTACTGCTGTTTTGACTGTTGTGACTATATCTCTCATGTTTAATATTGCTGAGTAAGGAGTAGAAAGTAATGTGTTTAAGTGCATATAGGTTCATAGGTTCATAGATTAGTACTAGGCTAACTGCCCTTGTGGTTCATTTTCAGCCTAGCCAATTATCTCATGTGAGAATCAAGCCCTGCAACTTATGTTAGTAAGGTAAACACCTTAACCATTATGCCAACCTCCCACCCCTATGAACATTCATTTGTTTTTCCTGCTGCATCTCAAATTAATAGTATATTACGCAATGTGGGTTAATAAGCTAAGTGAGTCAAACATTAAATATAATCAGACTTTCTAAAACCTGCATGAAAATGGAAGATGAACCTGGTAAAGTACAGTTTAATAAAGAAGAAATCAAGGGAGCTTTAAATATGTGTAAACTTTTCCTTTCAAGTTATGTGCAACATGACAAAATCTACAAAAGTAACCAAGATCCTAACCTTTAATTCTATTAATCAGCACTATTAGAAAACCAGCCAGTCAGTTTAACAGCTGTATTAGTTATTGGGGGGTGTCAGGTTTCTTTTGCTGTCAAATGCCATGGTACAGTTTGCTAATTGCTAGATATACACAGTGAAGGAGGAAGACAGGCATGTCCTCTCCAAAACGAGCCTCCATGCCCCGTTGATATTACTTCCTCCTTTCCCAACACCATATTGTCCCATTACTACATTTTTAGAAATGGATGCCATATTGTCCATGTTCAATAGCAGTAATATGATTGACACTAAAAAAAAAAAATAGTTGCACAGATTCCCCAGTGCGATATAAAGTGATTCAAATCCAGTTCTGATAAATGGGTCAGAGTTTAATTTATACATCTCAACTGTCCCTGATATTCAGGGAATTCCTTAATTCTCGTTTGTGAAAGTTTGCTGTGGCCCTCCTACAGCCAGTAGTACTTTGAGAAAAAGGTTGCAGGTTACAATCAGCAAAAATTACATTTATTACAGTTACTGTTTTATTGACTTCAGAAAATTAACGTAAATTAATGTACTCTTACATTGTCCACTTTCTAAATCAGCTGCACTAATATTTAAAAAATAAAATGTCTCTGATTTGGATTCTTTAGCACTTTGTCCCTGAATATTTTTTCATTTGCTCCTTATTTTTCTGCTGAGAGATTGAAAGCAGTCTATGACTGCTGTCTGATCTGTCTGATTCTGAAAAAAGATTTTTTTGCATACATGCACATGAATATGACATCAGTGACACAAGACAGTATTTAATTTACGTCTTGCACTTGTCAACTGTGCAGCATAGAGATGAAGACCAGACAGAAAAATGTGTGTACTGTGAATCCCATCAATTAAAAAAGGCTTATGCTGGCACAGTATTATGCATGATGTTGCTGTCATGTGTGGAAGTACAGCACATCTGGAATGCACAGTGTATTCCAGGCCCAGATTCAATAACCGACTCCTTTTTTGTGAGGCATGCCTTAGCCAGACTATAATCATCCATATAAAACTGATCTGTGTAAATCTTTCCTTAGTTTCAGTTATGGTAAAAAGGGAGAAGTCTGATTAATTTTCAAGGAAATACTGAAGCAATTTTCATAATATATGTAGTAATAGCAAGGCATTAAAGCAAATTAATAAGTTCCTGTGAGGTATTACTGTTAAGAATTGTTTGCAAATATGGTGTGCATGCTTTTAATGTGAACATGTTGGTCTTTAATATGGCTTTGTGGTTTCACTAACTAACTGTTTTCTCTGTGTATTGTTGACAGATGTGCGTCCATATTTCTGTGAACAGTGTGGAAGAACATTTACTCAGCAGGGTGCTCTTAGACGCCATCAAAGAATACACACTGGAGAAAAGCCGTACAAGTGCAAGGCTTGTGAACGAACCTTCACAGACATGTCAACATTAAGAAGACATGTCTCAGTGAGTACTTTTCCTCTAAAACTTGTTCCACTGCATAAAAAACATTACTAGTAGATTGTTATGGGGCAGTTAAAGTTGTTTGTTATTTTCTAACCATGGCAACTTTGTGCTTGCATGATTCCTTGTCCATTATGTTTGTCACTGAGGCCTATGGAAGGCTGAGGTCTCTTGCTAAAAAATATTTTCCATATAAGTTAATCTTATGTGATTATTGTAAATTGGCCCTAGGCGTGAGTGCGTGCATGTGTGTGCCTTCATTGGAAGGTTGGGCAGCGGGCTGGCAACTCAACACTGTAAAACTCCACTGCCAATCATGAGCGGACAGGTGATCCTCTGTGGCGACCCCTAACCAGCAAAAGCCGAAAGAAGAAGAAGACTGTAGTAGAGGTGTAGGCCTGTCACTGTTTGGCTGTCTGAAACTGTCATCTAGGGGTATTGACTTGTCATGACCTTTCTAATATGTGGCTCCATATTAGAAGAGAGACCAATCCTCCAAGTTCTGACATTTTAGAAATCAAAAATCAATTCCAACAAATAGCAGCAAATTTCAAAACTGACTGTTAACACTTTCACAGCTTTTGTCCCCCAGCATTCCTCACAACATGGGTATGCCACCCTATACCTATCACTCAGGAATACTAACTGCAGGATTTTTGTACCATAGAGAGGAGAAAACACACTGTGATACTGAAGTCTGTGACTTGGTATGTATCTCCCTTGTTTCTGCGCTTTGAAGGATCATGGTTGTGGTCTTCAGAATTTCAGTACGTATCCCTAATATGTTATCACTTAATCCCAGAATTCAGACTGCTATTAACATATTGCCACATTCTAGGTTCTCAAACTTTTTTTCTTGAGAGTTTATACCATTTTAACCTCATTTGCTTTCCATTTAAATAGTTTGTTGTTCACTTTTGTTAGCATATTAATATCATTTTTTGGTATTCCTCAAATAAAGTGAAGAAGTACTTAATGGAATTAAAAAAAGTTGAATATTGCAATATGTAGCCTTGCTAATCATCCTCAAAACCACTGAATGTGGGAACATTTGTTTTATTATATTTGAAGAAGTTTTAAAAATTAGAATATATACAAATTGTGATTAGCGTTTGAGTAGGAGAATATTTATTTCATTATTTCATTTTCCTTTCTAGTCTGTGGAACCAGAGAACACTTTAATATTAGAGTGGTGTGTTACACCTGAAGATACCCACATTTTTTGACTTCTTTCGGGTTCTGTGAAACTATGAAAGAAATGTAATTTTTGGTGTAATGAAGGAACC
Source organism: Protopterus annectens (assembly GCF_019279795.1). Lineage (NCBI taxonomy): Eukaryota > Metazoa > Chordata > Ceratodontiformes > Protopteridae > Protopterus > Protopterus annectens. The sequence continues at coordinate 354,136,052 of NC_056727.1, read as the reverse complement.
ATGGAGTACTAGTAAGTCTCAGGGCTTGGTGCATTTTTTTGTTCCCAGGAAGTGTTGAAGCTTGAGAAACATGACAAGCTGCACTTAAACAGCCATTGTATTCCAGGTGCTTATTTTAGTTTCCTAAAACATCTGGGTCTGCAGAAGCTTTTTGAGGTCTGAGAGCAACAGATATGAACTCTCTTGTGGAATACATTTGCCTTGTGAGGGTCTTGATATGAGACTAAGCCAGTCTGTCATTTGAGAATGCCATGAAAATATAATGGGTACATCTCTGGGAACAGGAGGCTGATTTTATGAATCAAGATGATTTATTCTGATGTTTCAATACTATTCCTAAACATTGTATTTTATAATTGGGGCATCCATCTTTGTTGCTGGCGACACAGGTTCAGTCAGTGAGCCAGGTGCAAGAAGTTCAGGAAGGAGTACAGCTGAGTACCTACAAAACGCATTTTCCTTTCCTTTGATGTTTTCTACTGCATTTATTTGTACTGTTTTAGTTAGCCAGGGTTGATTAGCTGCTCAAACTTGTGATGGTGCATGCAGGATAGTTGAGCATACCCATCTTGGGAGGGAGGGGCACACTTTCTGACATAATATATAGGCTGAGGATTCATGAGGAAATGTGCTAAAAGAAGACAAGGCTCATGACTAAGACGCACCAAAGAGCACATTGTACACCAGGCCTTGGGTACTTGACGGGAGAACAATAAGATGGGGAATAAAACTGCAAGACACTCCCAGGTAATAGTGTGACGCTACCCCAGATTCCTCAGTCACCTCAGATATGGGTCAGGATTAGACTGCCATGGCTAAGGCAAGTCTGGTAGACCAAGTGGGTAGATCAGAGTGTAAAGTGCATGTGCTTTATCTTTAAGAAGCATGTGAGGCTGTGCATCCACGTATAAATTCCAGACACATGCAATTCCTAGTGCCATTTTGTAGAAGCAGCCAGAGAGTGAGCATGTATGATCACAGTTGTTAGTTTGTATATAAGTAGCTTAAGTTATAGTCAGTAAGCCTCTATAGTGATCTGTTTGTATAAAATAAAACTGCTTGAACAGAACCCATGAAGACTTGTCTGTTTGTGTCCTAACACGAAAGTGACAGAGTGGATAAGAAGAGGGCCTGGAAGCAGTCAGTAGTCAGCTGCAGGGAACCAAAAATAAATGGCAAAGCTTAAAATAATATTGTGAAATAACACAGACTTGTATAACAGTATGTTATTGCAATACAGCATAGAGTATAAGGCAGTATAGACATAAGGTAGAATCTTTCTTCTACTGTTATGTTGATTGTTGTAACACCGCATAACAGAGTATAAAAACACAAGTAGTGCATTGTGAGTAAACTTATGAAAACAACTTGTACCATTGATTTGCAAGTGAATTTGTAGTCATGACTTAAACTGGGAACAATTTTGACCATTATGAATAACTGTCTGTGGCAAGCTGTGGAGCCTGTGAGGTGAACTAGTTATTAGTTGAGTCTGCAGCAACTTTTGAGTTCTAGGAATATTAATCTTTAAACTCTTGAAGAAGTCCGTTTTTGTGGGCTCTTAGTATGAGGCTAAACTAACAACATGCCTGCAGTAGTAGTGAAGCAGTTTTTCTGCAGTGGTGAGTTGGTTAGCTGGTATTCTCTTGTAATCCATTCTAGTTAAGAATACTGAGGACATCCCAGTGATGCTAATTGTTAATGGTATTATCTGCAGATGTGGCTACTGTGACAGGCTATAGCATAGGGTTACCATATGTCCGGGTTTCCCCAGACACGTCCTCTTTTTGGGCTCCTGTCTGGGCATCTGGGCGTTTTTTGAAAATTCTGCGATTTGTCCGGATTTTTCAAAAACCAGACATCCCTATTTCAGCGGGATTGTCCCGGGATCGGCAGTCTGATCCAGAGTCCCACACTGCCAGTTACAGTACCAGCAAATACGCCTCCGCTTTGTTTTTTTTTTTTTGATTGGTCGCTATACCAGCCAATCACAAAATTGCAAAACAGCGCTGTGTTCAATGTGGAACTGCTTGATGTTCCGCATTGAACAGAAGAGAGTCCGCTGTGCAAGTTTTTGATTGGCTTGTATACCGGTATATGGGCCAAACAAAAATTGCCAAACATGGAGCTACTTTCTTTAATGCGGAACAGAACAGAAGAGGGTCCACTGTGCGAGTTTTTGATTGGCTCGTATACCGGCCAATAAAAAAAAAATCCAAAAACAGAGCTCTGTTCAATGCGGAACTGCTTGATGTTCCGCATTGAACAGAAGAGGGTCCGCTGTGCAAGTTTTTGATTGGCTCGTATACCGGCATATGGGCCAATCAAAAATCGCCAAGCACGGAGTTGCTTGTCTTTAATGCTGAACTGCAATGTTCCGCATTAAAGACTAAAGACCTTTTTCTTCACCTAGTGTGATACCAGCACATATTTTTTCATCCTCTTTTTGGTATAACCAAATATGGTAACCCTACTATAGCATATTTATATTTTTATCATTCTAGGGCAGCACAATTAAAACACTGCCTCATATTTTGAGTACTAGACATACTGCGATACCCATGGTTGCTCAATGCCTAGCTCTTGAGATGTGACAGTCGAACTTCTGTTTGATACAGCAAGTTTCTGACTTGCTTTTATAATTGTGAAACTTTATACAAAAATATAAGATGGAGGTGAAGGTATATGCCCCAGACACTTTACCAGAGGGGCTACATTTTCAGGAATTCAGTTTAGTCACTTGATACTGGGGAGGAGGGATCTGTCAAAAACAGCATTAGAAGCACCCATATGTCTTTGTTTTAGATGGATTATGCATAAGACTTCTGTCATTCAGTGAGGATTCAAGATGAACCATTTTAGTAGTGAGGTTTTGGAAGAGGATGCACCCAGAGTGGTGTCATTAGCATATTGATGAATAGGTTCCATGATGAAGGTGTGATGCAGGAGTGATCACTACCAAAAAGTGTAGTCACTAGCATTAACAGCAAAACTTAGAATTCACTCACATTAAGCACTTTTGTAGGGATGCTTTGCCTTCCACAGCTATCCAACACTGCCTACCCATAAACAGATGTGTGTGTGTGTGTGTGTGTGTGTGTGTGTGTGTGTGTGTGTGTGTGTGTGTGTGTGTGTGTGTGTGTGTGTGTGTGTGTGTGTGTGTATGTGTGTGTGTGTGTGTGTGTGTGTGTGTGTGTGTGTGTGCACACGTATATATATCATATAGGTTTATAAGTGTTTACCAGGCTAACAACCACAAGGGCCTTTTTAAGCCTAACCATGCATCTCAAGTCTCTGAGAAGTTCTCATACCCTTGATAAGTGTAAGCAGGGGCTTGAGAGATGAAGAATTTACAAGCAGTGGTCTGGGAGATGAACCATTAGCAGGCTGTCTGTGTCAATTAGAGAGACAGGTGCCAAACCAAGGATGACTTTCCTGTCCCCATCCAGTTGTCTAAGTTGCACGTGAATTGGGTTAGGGAGCAACTCTGCTTAACATGGATGGGGAGTCTGTTCAAGAAAAGGTATACTGTCTGGGATACATACCTGTCTCTCCAGCAGGTCGTATTTATATCACAGGCAAGGTCTAAAACTTTAAAGTAGGTAATTCTGGTGCTGTTTGTTTTGCAGATATGGAGGAGGTCCATCAGGGTGAGGTTTAACAGTGCCTTGTATGCTAGGCATAGATCTCCAACAGCCTGTAGGAGACAATACAGCGATAGGGCCTTCATGTGGTTTGCATAGGATATGTTTCTTGCTCACTGTATTCTTTTAGTGAGGAACCTCTGTGGACGTTCCAGTTGTTGGATGTGCCTGGTTAGGTACATACCAAAGAGGACATTGTATTCAATGATAGGTTTGCTGAATGTCAACTACAGTGGAACAATGACTTTCTTGGACCTAGATGCTATACTTTTGCTTATAAGTTGCATGATATAAAATGACTTTCTCACTACTGTAAACACGTCATGGTCAAAGGATAGAATAGTTTGCATATAAACACACATATATGCATACACACAATTTTATCCACATCAGTGTTGCAGTATTCATAACCTAAGGATCGCCTGCCAAGAATAGCCCAATGTCTGACCCAGTATACCTAAACCTTTAATACATACAGCCGTCGTATGTCACTCATGCTTTCCATGCAAGGCATAGGGCATAAAGGTGATGTATGGATGCACACACTCAGAACTTCTTGCCACCAGTCTAAACCCCTTGTTAAACATCAGTCTGAATATCCTTTTGCTGCACTGATTACCAAACCATGTTTCAGATAAGTGCCTTGTGGGGGTTTCTTCTTTTTCTTTTACTTGATGCTGTTGGGGTCATGTCATCCAGAAAGGGAAAATGTCATTGTGGGAGGCAAATTCCCCCATGAAGGTCATCATGACCAGTGTGTTTTCTGATGTTCTTCATGTTTCACTGTTGCAGTCATTACAGTTGGGTTATCCTGCTGGCAGGCTGCCTTCAGTCGGCCTGAATTCCAAAGTCTTGGTCCAGCGTCGGTTGCTGTCGCCTCTTCCCTGACGTCAGAGCATCAGGGGTATAAAAGATGCATCCGACGCCATTTTTTTCAGTCTTTCTTTCCGCGCGGTGCCCAAAGCAGAAGCAGTTCGCAAGTGCCGGGTCGGCCGACTCCTGAGATTTTCGTGTTCAAATTTCAGATCCTAAGTCTTCATTAAAAGCTAAGTACCCCATTGGGGAAGCTTTTTTCTTGCTCCAGATCGATGTCAGAAAAAGTTAATTGTATTTCTTGTGGGAAGCAAATACCTCATAAGGACTTTCATTCTTACTGTATTCCTTGCCTAGGCCCTGACCACGACGTTTCTAGTTGTCGGTTTTGTGCTAGATTTAACCAACGCACTATTAAGCATCAATACGGTTTTGCATTTCACTATTTTGGCAGAAGATTTAATTTATATGATGCCGTTGGATAGCCATCCGACTACCGGAATTCATAAGAAACGCAGAGAAAAAGAAAAGGACAGGCAACCGAGGTCCAAAACCGATGAGGCTTCCTCTAAGCCAGTCGCTGGTTCTCAGTGAGGCGCATTCGCAGCCCCTGACTCCCGCTACCGACTCCCACATGGAATCGAATTGGCCGCTGGATATTCAAGGTATTGGACCCTCTGAGACTATCCCCTCAGATGGGTCCAGAGCCGCTGAGCAGGCATCGGCTTCTGAGGGTGTTTTCAGACCAACTTAGTTATACATTAAAACGACTTCAGCTTCAAAGGCAAAGACTAAAGCACCTTTAAAGACAAAAAAACAAGTACAACAGCCTCATGAACAGGCCTCCATGCCCAAAAAACAGATGCTCAAAATGGCCGAAGAATTGATTACTTTGATCAGGGGTTCCTATCTCCCACCTGATAAAAGGCCTAGGCAAGAGACAGACTATGAATCTTCAGATCAGGTTTCCATTTCTTCTGATTCCTCTTCTGATCAGGAATACTCGCTTCCTCCCTATGAGGATTCTGATGCTGAAGAATCTATCCCTTCAGCCTCTCCTCCTGAGGACTACTCTTTTGGGGAAACCTTACATACCATGAGGGAACATTTCCACTGGGAGAGCCAAGATTTTTCAGAATCTAAGAAAAGGCTCAGAGACTTCCTTTTACTACCACAACACAGGCCCCCCTAGCTATTCCACCCTGTGTTGGACATTGTGGTTGATGTCTTTTCAGAGTCTAGTCTGACCCCTGACTCCTTACCTCCAGCTCCTGTTAAGCCGGACAGATACTACAGGGTTCCTGACTCTCATAAATTCCTTTTCAAAAACCCTACTGCTGACCCAGAAACTATCTCTCAGGGTCCCAAAGGGATCACCGCTCACACTGCAAAAAACCCTACCCCCTCTGACGGGGATTCTAGGGCAATGGACAGATGGGGTAAAAAGATTTACACTTCTGCTACCTTGGCTATAAGGGCTTTATGCTCAAATATTAGCAATATGTTATGTCACTGCTTAAACAGAAAATGTTGATAAATTCTGAATGTGCAGAAAACAAGAAAATGCAGGATTTATTGCATGCAGCTGAACAAGTTAGAAAGCATGCTTTGCAATGTGGTTTTGATTCTCTGGAGGCCTCCTGCAGGGCCACTGTTATGGGTTCTGTCATTAGAAGACATGCCTGGTTAAAGGAACAAAATTTGCCCGATCATGTCAAAGCACAATTATTAGATGCTCCATTACAACATGACATCTTGTGTGGTGTTAAGGCAAAAGAAGTGTTAAAGAAAATGGAGGACAAAGCAAAATCTATGCAAACGGTCAAGGATTTCTTACAGGTACAGCTTCCAAGATTTAGCAGACACTGGCCAACAAAGAATTGGTCCTTTCCAGTGTCAGACAGGCCACAAAGGAGCAGATCCAGACGCCCTAGAGGCAGATCCCAGACCCAAGGTTCATACAGGTCTAAACAATGTGGTGCTTCTACCTCCAAAAGTGGAGAAGACAAATCACAGCCATACAGGAAACCGTCTCAATGACTTCCCCCTGCCTGCACCAAGCACTTATCTTCTGGCAGCACCTTTAGGGGGAAAACTAGCACTTTTTTTCTCAAAATTGGCACATCGTAACCCAGGACAAATGGGTCCTAGACATAGTGTCACAAGGCTACAGGTTTCACTTCCATAACCTGCCAAGGGCAAACAGTTGGCCAGACCTGCCAAAAAATCAATGGGAAGAGGCACAAAAACAAATCTCATCTTTCATGGAAATGGGGGCCATTCAACGAGTACCAGAGCAAGAGCAGGGACAAGGATTTTATTTAAGACTGTTCTTGGTACCAAGAAAGGACAAGGCCTGGAGGCCAATACTGGACCTATCTTTACTAAACACATACCTGGATATACCAAAATTCAAAATATTGACTCTACAGCAGCTTCTGCCCATGCTGAGCAAGAAGGCTTGGCTTGTGACTTTAGACCTAAGAGGCATACCTGCATGTCCCATTCAGACAAGCATGCAGAAGATACCTCAGATTCAAAGCAGGCTCAATGCATTACCAATTCTCTGCACTGCCCTTTGACTTATCTACTGCGCCCAGGGTCTTTACAAAGTGCTTGGCACCAGTAATTGCATTCTGCAGACAAAGAGGAATACAAATATATCCTTACTTGGATGACTGCCTCATTCAAGCAGAGAACAAGGGCATTCTACTACAGCATCTGGCGTTTGTAAAAAGATTTTTAACAAGCCTAGGGTACACAGTCAATGAAAAGAAATCAAAACTAGTACCCTCTCAAGAGATAATATTCCTGGGTGAAAGCTTAAATACAACTGCCCAGATGGCTTATCTCACGCCAGACAAACAAAGGCAACTGACTACTTATTTCAAAAAGTTGGCAACAAAGGCCCAGTTATCTGCAAAAAAAATTCTGCAGACTTTGGGCTTCATGGCATCCTGCATTCTACTAATTCCATATGCAAGACTGCATATGAGGAAACTTCAATGGTACCTAAAAAGTGTCTGGACTCAACATTGCCACAGCCTGGAAACAAGGATTACTCTCATTCCCTGCCTGCAACAGGAGTTTCGATGGTGGGCGAAGGCTTGTCACCAGAACAAAGGACAGCCATTCACTTTACCCCCAGCCAGGCAGACATTAACAATGGATGCATCAGATTATGCCTGGGGAGCCCACATGGCAGGAAGATGTACTCAAGGCACATGGTCCGCAAACCAAATGCATCGCGGTCTAGAATGCCCTAACAGCCTTCAAGGACCTATTTCATCCGGGACAACTACTAATACAGACAGACAACACCACGGTCATGTGGTATATAAACAAGCAGAGAGGCACTCATTCTTACCCCCTTTGCAGACTAGCCATGACTTTGTGGGACACAGCATTGACTTACCAAGTACATCTATAGGCACAATTCCTGCCAGGAAAGACAAATACTCTGGCAGACGAACTAAGCAGAAACCTCATGGATCCCCACGAATGGAAATTGGATCCACACGTCTTCAGCATGATAACAAGGAAATGGGGATGCCCAGATATAGATCTATTTGCCTCTCCTCACAACTACCAACTAAAAAGATTCTGCACAAGGATTTATCACAGACAAGCATGGGAAGTGGACGCCCTGTCTTTCAGCTGGAAAAACTTAGCAGTATATGCCTTCCCTCCACTGCCTCTCCTCCCAAACATACTCCTAAAGGTCAGACAATCCAATCCTAAGGAACTTGTCTCAATGCCCGGCTTGGACCTTACCTCAAATACCTCATCTACTGTCTCAACAAAACAATCAGATCCTACACTGCCAACTCAAGACCTTAAATCTGGCAGCATGGCGGATAATGTAGTCATACAAAACACACCTCTCACTAAAGCGGTGATGGATGTCATTTTGGAGGCTAGAAGGCCTAGCACTAGAAAATCTTATGCTGCAAAATGGAAAAATTCTGTGCTTGAAACCAGACACAAAGAATTGACACAGCTGTACCAAATATCCCTCAGATTTTGCAATATTTAACTGAGATGCAAGACAAAGGCATATCTTTTTCATCGGTTAAAATTCATGCCTCCGCCATTTTGGCTCATTACAATACAGAGCCACCAATCTTTTCACATCCTTTAAGGCAGTACCTCAGAGGAGCCAAAACCTTAAGGCCTCCAAGGAGATCACCAATACCTGCATGGGACCTCAACTATGTCTTGGAAAAACTCACCCTGCCTTCTTTTGAGCCAGCCGCTACAGCTGATATAAAGTTTTTATCTTGGAAAACAGCTCTGCTCCTAGCAATAACTTCTGCAAGACGAGTTTCAGAGCTACAGGCACTAATGGCTGTGGAACCTTTTATCATTTTTTATCCAGACAGGGTTTCTCTGAGGACAAACCTGATATTTATGCCTAAGGTAGTGTCCAGTGTAGCCCTTAACCAAGCTATTCATCTACCAACCTTTTATCCAAATCCACAGAACAAGGGGGAGAGAATTCTTCATTCTTTGGACATACACAGACAGCTTCGATTCTACTTGGACAGAACCAAAGTTTTCAGAAAGACAGAGCAATTACTAGTGGCATATGCTGCAGGATCACAAGGAAAGGCTATTTCAAAGCAGACTATTTCAAAGTGGATAGGCCACTGCATTTGTTTCTGCTATTCACAACATGACAAGCCAGTGCCTAAGGGCATTAGGCCTCATTGAATCAGAGCAGCAGCCACTTCAGCAGCCTTCCTCAGGGAAGTACCAACCAAAGACATTTTAGAGGCTGCTATCTGGAGTTCAGTGCACACCTTTACAAAGCACTATCATTTACCACTCTACTCTAAGTCCAGGGCAGGCTTTGCCACTGCAATTCTGCAGGGCCTCATAGCCGCTCCTAATGCTGTTTAGCCCCAGCCTCCCAACCTTAGCTTTGGGATTCAACCCAATTGTAATGACTGCAACAGTGAAACACTAAGCACATAGTACAGTTGTGTACACTTACCATAAATTTGGATGTTCGAGTGTATTCACTGTTGCAGTCCAGGTTACCCACCTGCCATCCCCCTTACTTTTACTGGAACTTATCTGTACTTCTCTAATCTATACAACCTATGTGGTGTATTTGCTTGTAGATGAAGACAAAAATATACTTTGGTGCATGTATGTTTTATTAACATATTTTTAGCCTACACTTTTGGGTGCACCTGACATCAAGGGCAAGAAAAACTGAAGAAAATGGTGTTGTATGCATCTTTTATACCCCTGACGCTCTGACGTCCGGGAAGAGGTGACAGCAACTGACGCCGGACCAAGACTTTGGAATTCAGGCCGACTGAGGGCAGCCTTCCAGCAGGATAACCCAATTGTAATGACTGCAACAGTGAATACACCCGAACATCTACAATTATGGTAAGTGTACACAACTGTACTTTTGGGTGCTTCCTACAATCATATGCAGTGTTCTGTCTGCTAGGCTTTTGTCTCTAAGACCCTATATAGTTGTCTCTCCTGTTTATTTACCTTGAAAACCAGCATCTTAAGCTGTTGGCTGAAGGTGCTATGACAGAGTCTTCCCATCCTGAGGATCAGTTTTCAGGCAAAAAAAAAGGCCAAAAAATTGAGGTCTAGTACGGCTGCTGTCCAGCCTCCCCGGATGTCTCTCTCTCACTCGAGGTTAGTGAAAGCCCAGAGGATCATCCTGTAGGTGCCTTGGATTACTGTGCCGCCAACTTGTCAGAGGCCAGCATGGTCCTGACTTCTCACATGTCCTTGGAAACTTTAAAGACATCTGCTGCTGATGTTGAGGGTGAACCATGGCTGATTATGTCAGTGGGACTGAAGGGGATTCTGCAGATCTTAGTTAGGGAGGAGACCTCTACTACACTTATTGAATGTTGCCAGGGGTCTGACCCTCCAAGGGTGTTTACGTGTGGGAGGCCCACAGAAAAAGAAACAGAAAAACAAGCATATTTCCCCTGTAGTTAAGGATCCCCAACCCCCAACCTGAATAGCAGGATTCTACTCCGGGGTTATTTAATGCTTTAATGGCTTTAAAACCTCCTCAAGGGTTGTCTGTGCCTGACCCTTTCTGGTCTTCCACTCCTCTTAAAGGCCTAGGGAACTAGACTCTTCAGATGATCTGGATTCTGGGGAAGAATCCTTTGCTTATTCTTCTCAAATCCCTTCCCCATTGCACTATGGTTCAGAAGAAGAGGATTATTTATCTATTAGTCCAAATTCCCCTTTGCAGGAACTCTGCTTTGGGGATACTGCTGCTTGCATGATGGAGTTTTTTTTAAGTGGGATCATTCTCAAGTCTTTGACATTCAGAAAAGGTATTATGTGCTCCTCCAGATGAATCCTCCTAAGCCATCAGCTCTTCCCCCTGCTTTGGCTGCCCTCCTGGATATATTTTCTGCAGCTTCTCAGCCCCCTGCACCCAAGAAACCTGATAGATTTTACAAAGTGCCTGAGGAATGCAAGTTTCTTTATAAATACCCTTCTGATCATTCTGTAGTGTCCATCTCTTCTGACAAGCCCTCCAAGCTGTTGCCCTCTACCAGATTGCTTGCTTCAGATAAGGATAGTAGGGCCATGGAGAGGCTGGGCAAAAAGGTTTATACTGCTGCCACTTTATCCTTTCAGGCCATCAGCTACCAGACTCATGACCAGGTATGTTTTGGCCCTCCTTTCTCTGGTTTCCAAAGTGGCTTCTAACCTTCATGTCTCTAAGGGAAAGGCTACTGCCCTTTCCCCGTTGGGCTGTGCATCTCATGTTGCTTGGCACTCTATCAAATGCAGTTATGACGCAGTTGATGCCTCCTCCAGTGCTGTTGCCTTTGGTTCTGTTATGAAGTGCTACATTTGGCTTCATCTTCAGCTTTGCCTGATGACATTAAGGCCAAACTTTTGGATGCTCCTTTGGATAATAGAAGTCTTTTTGGTGCTGCTGCTGCTGAACTTTTCAATTCTCTCCAGTATAAGGGTAATGCCTCACAGGAGTTGAACCATGTTTTGTTTCTCCTTCTCCTCCAAATCTGCTTTTATTCTCAGGCAGTCTTGCACTCCATTTAAGGGAAAGAAAGGTTTCTAGATGTGTGCCTGTAATCAAACCCCTACTTCCCTGAAACCCACTTTTCAGGATAAGCTGGGTTCTTTTTCACAGTTTGCTTCCCCTTTCCCTTGGCTAGGTTCCCTTATTATTCTGTCTTTCTCTCTCTCTCTCAATTTAGTTAAAGATCACAACAGATTCTCAGGTTCTGTCCATTATCTGCCAGGGATATTCTATGGTCTAGAAATCCCTTCCTCCCTTTTTGGGCATTCCTCAACCTCCTCTGACACAACTTTCTCTTTTCCTAGAGGTGCTTAATTCTGTTTTGGTCCAGGGCACCAATCAAGCTGTGGCCCCTGCCCAGGTAGGGAGGGGCTTCTATTCAGAATGTGTTTTTTGTTCCCAGAAAGGAGGGCACTTGGAGAGCAATTCTGACTTTTTCCAGCTCAACACATTTCTCAAGATTTCTTCCTTTTGGGCGTTATCTCTTCAGACCCCCCACCCCCACCCCTCTTCTACCCCAAGCCTGTCTGGTCTGTCTGGATCTCAAGGATGCTGCCCCAAAGGTATTCACCAAATGCCTCGCTCCTGTCATTTCCTTTTGCAGTATGAGAGGATTTCAGATCTTTCCCCATCTGGACAATTTGCTCACTCAAACTTCTCCCAATACTGTGATTCAGGATTTTTAGTTTACTGTTTATCTTTTAGAGTCTGGGTTCGCCATAAGTTTCCAGAAATCAACTCTGACACCTTCTCAGGATCATATTTTTCTTGGTTGCAGGCTTTAGACCATCCCCATGCTGGTATCTCTGTCTTTATCAAGGCTGTGTCTCTTACTGCCTTTTTCCAGTCTCTTCTTCCTCTGGCTTCAGTCACAGCAAGGATCTTTCTCAGGGTCCTCAGGATCATGTCTTCCACCATTCCCATGCTCCCTCTGGCCAGGCTGTACCTGAGAAAGCTGCAGTGGTACCTCAAGTCAGTGTGGATCCAACATTGCCAACCCCTAGACTTCCCAGTCCCCTTCTTTCCCTGTCTCAAGCTTGAGCTTCAGTGGTGGACTCAACTTTCTCTGATCCCAGGGCTTCCTTTCCAGGCTCCATTCCTGACTCAAGAGCTCTTTACAGATGCCTTAGACAGCGGATGCGGGCCTCCTTTGGCTCTTTGTCAGAAGTTAGACCACATCAGTATAAATGAGGTGAGGGCTCTGCTTCTACCTGTTCAAGCTTTTCCTTCCCTGTTTCATCCTGGACCCCTCAACATTTTGACAGGCAACACCACAGTAATGTGATATGTCAACAAGAAAGGGGGTACAAGGTCTTGTCTTCTTTGCAGACTAGCTCTTCAGGACCGGGATCTAGCTGTCCTGTATCACGTGACTCTTCAGGCTGTTTACATTCCCTTGGAGCACAGTCTAGAGGCAGACTCCTTGAGCAGGTTCAGTACACAAGCTCACGAATGGATGCTTCACCGAGATGTGTTCCTGGACATTGTCCATCAGTGGGGTACTCTTCAGATAGATCTTTTTACCCCCTCTCTGAACAGACAACTTCCTTTTTTCTGTTCCAGAGTCCCACGTTCTCCAGCTTGGAATGGGGATACCCTGTCTTTTCCTTGGAAGGGGATGTTTCTGTATGCCTTCTCTCCCCTTTCCCTGTTACCATGAGTCTTGCACAAGATCAGGTAGGACTCTTCCAAAATCTTGCTAGTGACTCCCTTTTAACCTAGACAGCATTCGTTCCCTATTCTCTCTGACTTGTTCAGGGGCAGCTGCCACAAGGTATTTCACCAGATGGATCTTTTCACACAAGACAAGTGGTCTATTATTCATTCTTCATGTGATGCTGTGGGTGATAGGGTTTTGATCCCTTTCAGGCACCTCTTTTCTGAGAATATGCTTCAAGTCCTGCAGGAGGCCAGGAAGCCCATTACCAGGAAATCATTATTTGTCCAAATGGAAAAACATTCTGTCTGGTGCCTCTGTTGCCATCAGGATCCCCTATCTGTAGAGGCTCCTTTGGTTCTCTTATTTGTGTGATCTGCTCCAGGCTGGGTTAGCATATTCTTCAGTTAAAGTTCACCTGTCAGCACTTTCTGTTTTTCTGCCCTTGACACTGCCCCTGACGTCTGGATTTGAGATCAAGCAGTTTCTTAAAGGTGCCCTTCATATCAGAGCTCTTATGAATCCTTTTCCTCAGTTTTATACTTGAAAATTGACTAAGGCTTCTTTTGAGCCTGATGCTTTAGCCTCCTTGCAACATTGTACTTGGAAAACTGTTCTTTTGGTTCTCACTTTGGCCAAGAGAGTGTATAAACTTCAGGATGTCATGGCTGCTCCCCTTTCTTAGTTTTCCAACGAGAGACAAGGTGTCTCTTTGTACTAACCCCTCCTTTTATGCCCAATGCGGTCAGTGAATTGTCCCTTAATCAGTCTACTCATCTTCCTTCATTTTTCCAATTGCCACAGTCTGCCATTGAGAATGTTCTTCACAGCTTGGATTTGCATAGACAGATCAGATAGTATTTTGATAAAATTGAAGTTATTCACAAATCTTAGCAGGTTTTTCCTTTCTTTTCATACCCGGTCTTTGGGTTTGGCTGTTTCTAAGCAAGGAGTCTCTTCCTGGATTTCTAAGGCCATTCTTTTTGTTATTCTTTTTCATGGTAAATGCTTTTCCTCATCAGTAAACACTCATTCTACCAAGGCTGTTGCCTCCTGTGATGTTTTTTTCAAAGGGCTGAATAGTAAGTCCCTCCTTGAACTGCTACTTGGTCCTCTGTTCATACTTTCACTAAACAGTACAAGTTGGATGTTAGTTCCAGGGCTAGAGCTGTCTTCGTCAGGACTATCCTGCATGAGTTTTTGGAGAGCTCTTCCATGACATCCTCTTTCCAGACTTTCTCTTGTGCTTTTGTACACTCCCTTAGGTTATGAATACTGCAACAGTGATATAGAAGGGCGTAGTACAGTTGTGTAAAATCTTACCATAGCAATAGATGTCCTTCTCTTCCCTGTTGGAGTATTCAGTCCCTCCTTCCTGCCCACTGTGCTCTAGCCTGTTCTTTCTTGCCCTCTTGGCCGGGGAGCTCTTCTTCCTTTTCTCCTTCTGGATGCATATGTCCTTTCTTGTTCCTAGGAACTTTCTGTTCTTCTTGGAACTTTCTGTTCTGATTGTGTGTGTCCATACATCACCATTATGCCCTACGCCTTGCTCAGCGAGCATACGTGTGATGCACGATGTCTGTAAGTACTAAAGGCTTTGTTATACTGGCCGAATGTTGGGCTATGCTTGGCAGGCGATCCCTTCGGTTATGAATACTGCAACAGTGAAAAGAAGGACATCACTGTTATGATGAGATTTTACATAACTGTACTATATCTGTATATATCTATAAATATATAGATAGATATATATAAATATAGATAGATATATCCGTTCAGACACATATCTGTGTATGTTCATATACATGTTATACTAAAATTCTGAGATCACAGTACCTTAGAGTAAGATGTCTAAGGTACTGCATTCCTCAGTCTTATCACATTTCTGTATGGTACCCTAGGTAATATTGACCCTCTTACAACTAATTCATATGTTTTTAAAGGCTTAAAACAAGACATATCCAAGAACCAGATTATTGAGCTTCATTTTTGGAGAGGGTGGAAGAGTCTGAATGGGTAGTACCATGCTTCACCTTCTGTGCTCTTTTGGCGAGAGAACTTCACCTGATGTGTAAGATCATAGGGAGTACAAGGCATCTGAGTCTTGTAACCATTTGCACCTTGAGAGTACCTATTCTTAGACCATATGTCCTTTTTTGAGGAGGGCTAGGGCCAGTCAATCCAGGGGTGAACTTCTGGACACCCATCCAGTCATCCTAAAAGAAGGTAATGTATTACACTGCTTAATTTGCAGTGGAGTCTCTTTCAGAGGTGGGAAAGGTAATGTGTAATGATCTTTTATCTGCTGGTGAACATTTCTATCCCCCTGGTTCTGGTATTTGGACTATTTGATTTGTGAAGATTCAAGAGATCCAAGACGAGTGGGTCCCTAATGGCATGGAAGGTAAGGCATAGACCTCTCTTCAATAGTTTGTGAAATGCTAAATAAATGACGAATGTTTCATTTTTTTCTGGTAGTTTATGGCTTCTAAGCCAGTAATCATCTTAGCTGGGGACCTCTGGAGTCTTTCTAGTTTTTTGGTGTGTCTAGTGAAGTATATCCCAAAGGGGGGGGGGGGTGTTGTATTCAATACAAGGCCTAGTTATTGCTGAGTATAATGGGAAAATGACCTCTTTAAATCTAGGTAGTATTTATTCTTTTGGCAATTAGATTAAATCTGGATGATATTCTCTTGATAATTAGATTCACAAAGTAGAAGAACTTTCTGACAACTGTCGTTACATGATGATCATAGGGGAGGGGAATATCAACCCAAATTCCAAGGTCTGTAATAACATTCTCATTTTGAAGTGGGGTATTTGTGTATGCTGGGAGGAGGTATAGTCCCCCTAGCTTACTAGGTCTTTACATTTCTGTGGGCAAAGGTTTCCGGGAAAAGTTGGGAAAAGGTTGGCCCCGGGGTTTCCCCATAATATCAACCCGTGAAAAAAGGAAACATTTTTTTGGTTTTACTAACCTTATTTAAACCAAAATATTGAGAATTTATAAAGAGGTTTAAATGTTAATTGGGGAAGTCAAATGTAACAACTTGGATCAAGTGACTAATAAGAAAACTACTGCATTCCTCAGTCTTATCAATTCTGTAGAGTAAGGTTATGGACTTGTCTCAAGGTTTCAAGGCCATTAAGGCTTAAAACTACCTCCTTTGTTTACCGCTACCCTTCAAAATTTCTGTTGATTCATCTTCATCCAAAGAGGGGGATGCCTCTAATGCTACCATTCTTGCTCTTTCAAATCCACTCTGGAAGACTTCATCTTTCCTGATTCCCATTGTTAGAGGTTTCTGTTGTGAGACTATTTTAAAATGATGAAACATTTTGAGTCAGAGTCTAGACAAATTTCAGAGGTCCAGAAAGGTACTACAGTCTCTGAAGTGGGTGCATGCCTCTTCACATCCCTCCAGATGTTCTTCATCTCACATTGCTGCAGTCCTTACACTTGGGTATCGCTGTCTCTCGGCCCGAATATCAAAGTATAGGCTCGTCGGTCAATTGGATAGCTGACATCAGGACGTCAGGGTACAAATGGGCCAAGGCATACTCAGTCTTTTGCCGCATGGTCCGATGCAGAAGCAGCGACAAGTGCCGTAGCTTCTGAAATTTTTCGATTTGAGTTTCAGACCGAGTCAAAGTTGGCTAAGACCTTGGGGAATATTTTAGTTTTTCTTGCCTCAGTGGTTTACCGGATGTCAGAAAAAGTGAATAACTGTATTTTGTGGGAAACAGATACCGCATAGAGATTATCATACTTTGTGTATTCCTTGTTTAGGGCCTGAGCACGACGTTGTTGGGTGTCGCTTTTGTGCTAGATTCAATAAGCACTATTAAGAGAAGGTTAGATTGTGCCAGGTTAGTCTTGGGAAGCGGTGAATTATAATATCCGCCAATGCTCCAGGCCCGCTTCTTCGATTTAAGGAAAAAGCTAAGCCGGTAGGAAGAGTCCAAACGGACACCGGTTCTTTAGAGGTGTCGGTGGAGCCGGTGGTTCCACCGGAGGTTCTCTGGAGTCCCAGGGGAGATCTTGTTATTGCAGGATGTGGCCTCTCAGGAGGCAGGTCAGGCTGAAGGGGCTTCTCAGGTTACTGTACTCCTCCCTTCCTAGGGTGGTTAGGCCTCTGTAGTTTCCAAGGCTTCTCCCAGAGGCAGGCCAGGTTTAGCTTCAGTTGGTGTCACTCCTAGTTCTTCAGGATCTGTGCCCAAGAAGCATATGCTTAAAATGGCAGAAGATTTGATTACCCTTGATTAGAGGTTCTTGCCCCTCCTGATAAGAGGCCTAGGGTGGAACCTGAGTTGGGAGTTTTGAGCAGGCTTCAGATGTTTCAGAGTCTTCAGTGAAGACTTGCAGGAGTACCTCCTTATTCTGATTCTGACTGGATGATTCTACTCCTTCTGCTTCTCCTCCTGAGGATTTTTCTTTTCAGAGACTCTCATTCCATGAGGGAGCATTTTAAGTGGGAAGGTCAGGACTTCTCTGATTCCAGGAAAAGGCTTAGGAATTTTTGTTTTACCCCAGCATAGGCCTTTGGCTATACCTCCTGTTCTGGATGTTGTGGAAGATGTGTTTGCAGAGGCTCTTAATCCTGATTCTTTGCCTCCTGCTCCTGTTAAACCGGATAGGTATTATAGGGTGCCTGAAGCTCATAAGTATCTTTTAAGAGTCCTAGGGCAGACCCAGAAACTGTTAGTCAGGGGCCTAAGGGTGTTAAGGCTTCTGTTGTTAAAAATCCGGTTCCTCCAGATAAAGAGGCCAGGGCTTTGGATAGATGGGGAAAGAAAGTCTATACTTCTTCCACCTTAGTATGAGGGCTTTGAATTGCCAGTTTCACATGTTGAAATACCAAAACTATCTACTTTCTCAATTGAAGTCTAAGGTAGATGCTCTGCGAAGGTATTGAGTGTAAAGAGTTACAAGATTTGGTACATGTTCTGAACAGGTGGGTAAGCATTCTTTGCAATGTGGTTTTGATGCTGTACAGGCCTCGCTAGGGTGGCTGCCAATTTAAAAACAACCTTTAATCTGGTTAGGGAAAATGACCTCTTTAAATCTAGGTAGTATTTATTCTTTTGGCAGTTAGATTAAATCTGGATGATATTCTCTTGATAATTAGATTCACAAAGTAGAAGAACTTTCTGACAACTGTCGTTACATGATGATCGTAGGGGAGGGGAATATCAACCCAAATTCCAAGGTCTGTAATAACATTCTCATTTTGAAGTGGGGTATGTGTGTATGCTGGGAGGAGGTATAGTCTACCAAATGTGACAACATTTCACTTTTTGACATTCTTTAAGCCCATTTTTAGTACACCAAATATTTACAGGTGTAAGTTCTTGCTGAAGGGCTTGGGTGTCAGAGGAGGACTTGGTAATATCTCTCAGTTTACAGTTGTCTGCAGATTTGGTTAGCCAAAGGTCTTGGTTCATGATCTGGAGATAAGAAAAGTAAATGCCAAACAAAAGAGGTGCCAGCAGTTAGCCATGTTTGACACCACTGGTCATCTTCATACTTTCTGATGGGACACCTGTCACTTGCACCATGGGAGTTATGTCCTGTACCCAATTTGCTATCCATCGTACAACATAAGAATCGATTTGTAATGCATTAAGCTTACTAATTATGCCAGCATGGGGGGGGGGGGTCAGATGCTTTGGCCAAGTCAGGGTACACCATGTGAACAGCATGACCATTGTTAGTGACCTGTGTTACCCTTTCAGAGAAGTTAAACAAATTCATTAGACAGGTCTACTTTTGACAAAGCCAAACTGCTGCAGGTCTAGTCTGATGGCATTTTTAATGTCATAGTTTATTAGGTCAGCTAGAGCATGTTCTATGACTTTGCAAATAAGACTCGTCAAGCTGATGGGCCTATAATTCCTTGGGATCAGTGGCAGAGTCATCTTTCTGGAGAGGCAAACCTCAGAGACAAAGCTGGTGGCTAAACTCAGGCTAAGTAGTTTAAGGCATGTCTCTGCCAGGTATATTATCAGGCAGAGACAAGAGGAAGTATTTTTAGTCTTAGAGAACACCTTCTGTGCATGTTGTTTGGTGGCAATGGGGGAGGGGGTCAGAGAGATTCAGGGATAAGTGGGTTTTGGATAGTCATCTCTGGGATAAAGTCCACACTGAATTTCTTAGTTTGTTGGCAGTATCTAGTGGGTCAGAGTGGGTGGTGCCATTATGAATAAGTTTAATACAGTGTTAAGAGCTATTTCTGTGTTTCCCAACACATTTTAAGGAGGATTTGTAATTGTCCTTAACTTCAGATGCCAACCTAAATTCATGGGCTTATTTACTTGAGCTAATTGTAATACTGAAGTTTGCAATCAGATTTCTGATGTTATCCTTGATACGAGGGTGTTTTGAACTGCTTTATACTTTAAGGATTTTTTCTTTTACTGTAGAGCTTCTTTATGTTGGTGGATCACCCAGGTGGTTTGTTTTCAAATTTCCTGTTATATTTCAGATGTGGTTGGGGCTGCCATTTCTATACATTTATCTAAGCATAGAGCTATGTTGTAAAGCTTCCTTCTGTTGTAATATATGTGATGATGCTGCTGTAAATGAATTTTGAACCTTTGTCATAGAATTTAATGAGGTTAGTACTTTTGAAATCCTTGAATTCTGAAGTATTGGTTTCAACAGATGTAGGCATTTTGAAGATAAATATCACTAGTTTATGATCTGACTTAAGAAAATGTCAGTGAAATGGTACATGAAAAAGGTATAGTTATATTATGCCATGTAGAGTTTAACAGTCTTAGTCAAATGAGTTTGTTTATTCAATCAATCTAAGACATTTTGGGCATATCTTACACTGGGATATAGGTACTGCAGTTTATTGAGTGATAGTCTGCTAAAATGATGGAGTTGTTATTGTAGTGAGGTCAAGTACATTTAGGAACCTTACCTAATTTTTAGGGGAAATAGAGGGTGCCCTATAACAGGTTTTATTTTTAACTGATTTTTCGGGGCCCTTTTAAAAGCCGGTGTTAAAACCGGAGGTCCCTCTGGAGCTCAGATGAAGCTGTTATTCAGGATGTGTCCAATGGAGGTCAGGCTGAATTTTGTGGCTAACTCAGGTTACTGTACTCTCCCTTCCTAGGTGTAGGCCCTTTCCCTTTTGTTTCCAAGGCTTCTCCCAGAGGCAGGCCAGGTTTAGCTTCAGTTGGTGTCACTCCTAGTTCTTCAGGATCTGTGCCCAAGAAGCATATGCTTAAAATGGCAGAAGATTTGATTACTTTGATTAGAGGTTCTTTGCCCCCTCCTGACAAGAGGCCTAGGGTGGAACCTGAGTTGGGGGGTTTTGAGCAGGCTTCGGATGTTTCTGAGTCTTCGGCTGAAGACTTGCAGGAGTATTCTCCTTATTCTGATTCTGATGTGGATGATTCTACTCCTTCTGCTTCTCCTCCTGAGGATTTTTCTTTTTCAGAGACTCTTCATTCCATGAGGGAGCATTTTAAGTGGGAAGGTCAGGACTTCTCTGATTCCAGGAAAAGGCTTAGGGAATTTTTTGTTTTTACCCCAGCATAGGCCTTTGGCTATACCTCCTGTTCTGGATGTTCTGGAAGATGTGTTTTCAGAGGCTTCTCTTAATCCTGATTCTTTGCCTCCTGCTCCTGTTAAACGGGATAGGTATTACAGGGTGCCTGAAGCTCATAAGTATCTTTTTAAGAGTCCTAGGGCGGACCCAGAAACTGTTAGCCAGGGGCCTAAGGGTGTTAAGGCTTCTGTTGTTAAAAATCCGGTTCCTCCAGATAAAGAGGCCAGGGCTTTGGATAGATGGGGAAAGAAAGTCTATACTTCTTCCACCCTAGCTATGAGGGCTTTGAATTGCCAGTTTCACATGTTGAAATACCAAAACTATCTACCCTTTTTCAATTGAAGTCTAAGGTAGATGCTCTGGGGAAAGGGATTGAGTGTAAAGAGTTACAAGATTTGGTACATGTTCTGAACAGGTGGGTAAGCATTCTTTGCAATGTGGTTTTGATGCTGTACAGGCCTCGCTAGGGTGGCTGCCACTGGTCAGTTCTTCGAGGGACGCCTGCTAAAGGGGTCAGAATTTACTGACCATGTTAAGACAAGGATTTTAGATGCTCCTTTACAATCTGATGTGTTGTTTGGTTCACCTGTTGAGGCAGTCTTAAAGAAAATGGAAGACAAGGCTAAGTCTATGCAGACTGTTAAAGATTTTTGCAGGTTCAGCCTCCAAGTTTAGTAGAAATTGGCCTACCAAGGGGTGGACGATCCTTCTTATGATTCCCAGTCTAGGGGTAGGTCTAGGCGTGGTAGGGGCAGAGCTCAGGGCTCTTTCAGGCCTAGAACAGGGAGTTCACCTGCACAGTCTTGGTGAGGGCAGGGGTCAGTCCTTTAAACAGACCCAATGACCTACCTTTTCAGCTGCCAGAGCCTTCTCGCCCGGCAGCACCTTTGGGAGGAAGGTTGGCACTTTTCAAGGAAAATTGGAGTTTAATTACCCAGGACAGATGGGTATTGGATATCATACACCAAGGTTACAGGTTTTATTTCCATACCTTGCCTCCTTTCAAAGGCATGCCAGACGTTCCTCCTCAGCAAAGAATAGAGGCTCACAAACAAATTTCTCTGCTCTCCAAATAGGGGCCATCCAACCGGGCCCTCTGCCAGAAGTGGGGCTAGGATTTTATTCTCGCCTGTTCCTAGTACCAAAGAAGGGGGAACACGTGGAGACCAATTTTGGATTTATCTATCCTCAACACTTATCTGGACATTCCCAAGTTCAAAATGTTGACGTTACAACAGCTTTTACCTCTGCTGGGCAAAGATCACTGGATGGTACTTGGATCTCAAGGAGGCTTACCTTCATGTTCCTATCAGGCTAAGTTGCAGGAAGTATCTCGTTTTGGGCTGGGACTTCTCATTATCAGTTCTCTGCATTGCCCTTTGGCTTATCTACTGCCCAGAGTGTTCACAAAAGGGTTTTGGCTCCAGTGATAGCTTTCTTCAGGCTAAGAGGAATACAGATCTATCCTTATTTGGACGATTGCCTGATTCTGGCTCAAGGAAAGGACCTTCTTAGGGTCAGAGAGATTCAGGGATAAGTGGGCTTTGGATAGTCATCTCTGGGATAAAGTCCACACTGAATTTCTTAGTTTGTTGGCAGTACCTAGTGGGTCAGAGTGGGTGGTGCCATTATGAATAAGTTTAATACAGTGTTAAGAGCTATTTCTGTGTTTCTCCAATGCATTTTAAGGAGAATTTGTAATTGTCCTTAACTTCAGATGCCAACCTAAATTCATGGGCTTATTTACTTGAGCTAATTGTAATACTGAAGTTTGCAATCAGATTTCTGATGTTATCCTTGATACGAGGGTGTTTTGAACTGCTTTATACTTTAAGGATTTTTTTCTTTTACTGTAGAGCTTCTTTATGTTGGCGGATCACCCAGGTGGTTTGTTTTCAAATTTCCTGTTATATTTTAGATGTGGTTGGGGCTGCCATTTCTATACATTTATCTAAGCATAGAGCTATGTTGTAAAGCTTCCTTCTGTTGTAATATATGTGATGATGCTGCTGTAAATGAATTTTGAACCTTTGTCATAGAATTTAATGAGGTTAGTACTTTTGAAATCCTTAAATTCTGAAGTATTGGTTTCAACAGATGCAGGCATTTTGAAGATAAATATCACTAGTTTATGATTTGACTTAAGAAAATGCCAGTGAAATGGTAGATGAAAAAGGTATAGTTATATTATGCCATGTAGAGTTTAACAGTCTTAGTCAAATGAGTTTGTTTATTCAATCAATCTAAGACATTGTGGGCATATATTACACTGGGGATATAGGTACTGCAGTTTATTGAGTGATAGTCTGCTAAAATGATGGAGTTGTTATTGTAGTGAGTTCAAGTACATTTAGTTACCTTACCTAATTTTTAGGGGAAATAGAGGGTGCCCTATAACAGGTTATAAACTGATACTGGCCCTTTTTAGTGTGATTTGGAGCTCATTAAGGTCCATTTGTGGGTCCCACTGAATGTGTGTAAAGGTAATATAATATATCATCCTTAATAAATATGGACAACACTACCACATTTGCCTTTGGTGTTAAAAGCCTGGTAGGTGCAAAGCCCAGATCTGGAGGGAGTGCTGTATAAGAATGTAAACCAGCTGTTAGTAATTTCACAGATATGGATGTGCTCCATATGCTAGAGAGCCTCAAGGCTGGGCAATTTGGTGTTGAGACTTCTGGCACTGAGCAGAGCTACCTTAATGTGATCCTATTTTAGATTTGATATTTTAGTTACATTGGGATGTCCCATTAGCTGGAATTTGTCTAGAAAAAGGCAATGTGGGTGCAGCAAAGGTTTTAGCCATTATGCAAAAGCCTTGGAATGAGAGGTGCAGACCATTCTTCGCAAAACAGTTAGGACTGTTGAGCATCTTATCCCATGCTGACAAAATACTGTATTCCCAACTATTTAGCCAGTTATCTTTTCTTTGTAACTTGGCATAGTTTGTGGAGAAGGAAGGATTCTACTCCAGACCAGGATCTTGACTGCATTTTTAAATGCATGGAGCGTTCCAACATGCCTCTGCATATCCATCAGGGTTTTATATCCCAAGTCATTCACCTCCACAGTGTCTATCATCATGTCATAGTCATATCTGTTAGGTGAAAGGGTCTTAATAAACCTTGAGATATCGGAGATCCTGACACCTGAAAAACAAGAAATGTTCAGTGCTACACTATAATCTATTAACTGGAACTTCCTAAAAATCCTCCCTGTGGATGATGCAGTAATTGAATTCAATTCAACTTTTCTAAATATTCTAAATAGCCTTGTACCTCCTAGAATTAAGAGACTGAAAATAAATAATGCAATTTGGCTATCCAAAAAGAGAAGCATGCTAATGCAGGATAGAGATAAAGCATGGAAAGAATGGCAGAAATATAAAACACCTCAAAATCTTAAACTTCAGAATGCATCACAATCATACTAAAAAGCAAATAAATGAAGACAAAAAACTGTACTTTAATAACTTTCAGAATAAACACAACCCTAAAAAAATTGGACAGACATTAAAGTAATTTTACATCTCAACCAAAATTCAACCCAAACCCTTATCCTGATAACTCTCTACTCGAAACTGCAATACAGTTCAACTCTTATTTTATAGATGGTATAACATCTCTAACCAAGGATTCCTCAACATCTAATCCTAAACCTGCCCAGCAGCTACATATCACCACATCCACTTTCACCTCCAAACCTTTGCCCACATTCTAACTTAAATTGTGCTCTTCTTCAGCTGATGACCTTCCAAGCGAGTACCTAAAAATAGCAGCCAATAGCATTGCCTATCCTATCTCCATCCATATTATAAATAGATCAGTCTAGGAATCCCATGTTTCCTCTCTCTGGAAAAAGTCACACACTATCCCACTGCACAAAGGAGTAAATTCAACAGACATTAATAACTTTAGACCTATAGCAATCTTATTTCCAAAATGCTTGAAAAATGTATTCAAAAACAATTGCTAGACTATTTCCTGCAGGAGGAGCACCTATCCCCTATACAACATGGCTTCCATCCTTCCCATAGTACTAGTACTGCCCTTCTATCTTATATAGATACTGTGAATAAAGCTACAGATAATGGCAAACTAGTTGTTTTCCTTATTTCTAGACTTGTCTGAAGCCTTCATCACAGTTTGTCACAGCAAACGTCTACTTCAAGTGTTCTTACTAGGTCTCTCTTAGCCCACTCTTCTGTGGTTCAGAAGGTACCTGTCCAGTAGGTATCAGTCAGTAAAATGGTACCCCATGCTGTCTCCTTACCTCCCAGTCATCACCAGTGTACCACAAGGCTTTATCATTGGTCCCCTTCTCTTCGTTTTCACTAACACCCTTATTTCAGAGGGGCCAGAAGGTATCCTGCAGATTGTAGTCAGGGAAGAGGTTTGCAGAATGTTAATTGAGGTATGTCAGGAGTGTAAGCCACCCCACTTGGATCAAGTGGACATCACACCTAAGAAAAAGCAACAAAAGACAAAACATGTCCCTTCAACCCCCTCTGTCTAGAGAGTAAGAGTTGATGGACTTATCTCAAGGTTTGCTGAAGGCCATTATGGCCCTGAAACTACCTCCTTTGTTTACTGCCCTACCCCTCAGAAACTTTCTGTTGATTCATCTTCATCCTAAGAGGGAGATACCTCTAATTCTGACCATTCTCTGGCTTACTCCTCTCAAATCCACTCCCCTGGAAGACTTCATCTTTCCTGATTCCCATGTGTTAGAGGTTTCTGTTGTGGAGACTATTTTAAATATGATGAAACATTTTGAGTCAGAGTCTAGACAAATTTCAGAAGTCCAGAAAAGGTACTACAGTCTCTTGGAAGTGGGTACTATTGCCCCTTCACATGTCCCTCCAGATGTTCTTCATCTCACATTGCTGCAGTCCTTACACTTGGGTAGTCCGCTGTCCTCGGTCGGCCCGAATATCAAAGTATAAGGCTGACGTCGGTCAAGGCGCATTAGACTGACATCAGGACGTCAGGGTACAAATGCGCATGACCGACGTCATATCCTCAGTCTTTTTTGCCGCATGGTCCGATGCAGAAGCAGTGCGCGTTATTTTTCGATTTCGAGTTTCAGACCGAGTCAAAGTTGGCTAAGTACCCGTTAGAATATTTTAGTTTTTCTTGCCTCAGTGGTTTTACGGATGTCAGAAAAAGTGAATAACTGTATTTCTTGTGGGAAACAGATACCGCAGAGATTATCATACTTTGTGTATTCCTTGTTTAGGGCCTGAGCACGGCGTTGTTGGGTGTCGCTTTTGTGCTAGATTCAATAGCGCACTATTAAGAGAAGGTTAGATTGTGCCAGGTTAGTCTTCGAAGCGGTGCAATTATAATATGCCGCCGGATGCTCCGGTCCGCTTCAAGAAGCGCAGGGATAAGGCAGCTAAGTCCAGGTTAGACGAGTCGTCCGTACGGACGCCCGGTTCTTTAGAGGTGTCGGTGGAGCCGGTGGTTCCACCGGAGGTTTCTCTGGAGTCCCAGGGGGAGACCTTGTTATTGCAAGATGTGGCCTCTCAGGAGGCAGGTCAGGCTGAAGGGGCTTCTCAGGTTACTGTACTCCCTCCCTTCCCAGGGTGGTTAGGCCTTCTCCTTCTGTTTCCAAGGCTTCTCCCAGAGGCAGGCCAGGTTTAGCTTCAGTTGGTGTCACTCCTAGTTCTTCAGGATCTGTGCCCAAGAAGCATATGCTTAAAATGGCAGAAGATTTGATTACCTTGATTAGGGGTTCTTTACCCCCTCCTGATAAGAGGCCTAGGGTGGAACCTGAGTTGGGGAGTTTTGAGCAGGCTTCAGATGTTTCAGAGTCTTGCTGAAGACTTGCAGGAGTACTCTCCTTATTCTGATTCTGATGTGGATGATTCTACTCCTTCTGCTTCTCCTCCTGAGGATTTTTCTTTTCAGAGACTCTCCATTCCATGAGGGAGCATTTTAAGTGGGAAGGTCAGGACTTCTCTGATTCCAGGAAAAGGCTTAGGAATTTTGTTTCTACCCCAGCATAGACCTTTGGCTATACCTCCTGTTCTGGATGTGGTGGAGGATGTGTTTGCAGAGGCCTCTCTTAATCCTGATTCTTTGCCTCCTGCTCCTGTTAAGCGGATAGGTATTATAGGGTGCCTGAAGCTCATAAGTATCTTTTAAGAGTCCTAGGGCGGACCCAGAAACTGTTAGTCAGGGGCCTAAGGGTGTTAAGGCTTCTGTTGTTAAAATCCGGTTCCTCCAGATAAAGAGGCCAGGGCTTGGATAGATGGGGAAAGAAAGTCTATACTTCTTCCACCCTTTTCTGAGGGCTCTGAATTGCCAGTTTCATGTTGAAATACCAAAACTATCTACTGTCTCAATTGAAGTCTAAGGTAGATGCTCTGGCGGAAGGTATTGACTGTAAAGAGTTACAAGATTTGGTACATGTCTCTGAACAAGTGGGTAAGCATTCTTTGCAATGTGGTTTTGATGCTGTACAGGCCTCGTCTAGGGTGGCTGCCACTGGATCAGTTCTTCGCAGGCACGCCTGGCTAAGGGATCAGAATTTAGCTGACCATGTTAAGACAAGGATTTTAGATGCTCCTTTACAATCTGATGTGTTATTTGGTTCACCTGTTGAGGCAGTCTTAAAGAAAATGGAAGATAAGGCTAAGTCTATGCAGACTGTTAAAGATTTTTTGCAGGTTCAGCCTCCGAAGTTTAGCAGAAATTGGCCTACCAAGGGGTGGACGTATCCTTCTTATGATTCCCAGTCTAGGGGTAGGTCTAGGCGTGGTAGGGCAGAGCCCAGGGCTCTTTCAGGCCTAGAACAGGGAGTTCACCTGCACAGCCTTCGGGTGAGGGCAGGGGTCAGTCCTTTCGTAAACAGACCCAATGACCTACCTTTTCAGCTGCCAGAGCCTTCTCGTCTGGCAGCACCTTTGGGAGGAAGGTTGGCACTTTTCAAGGAAAATTGGAGTTTAATTACCCAAGACAGATGGGTATTGGATATCATACACCAAGGTTACAGGTTTTATTTCCATACCTTGCCTCCTTTCAAAGGCATGCCAGACGTTCCTCCTCAGCAAAGAATAGAGGCTCACAAACAGATTTCTCTGCTGCTCCAAATAGGAGCCATACAACCGGTCCCTCTGTCAGAAGTGGGCCTAGGATTTTATTCTCGCCTGTTCCTAGTACCAAAGAAGGGGAACGCGTGGAGACCAATTTTGGATTTATCTATCCTCAACACTTATCTGGACATTCCCAAGTTCAAAATGTTGACGTTACAACAGCTTTTACCTCTGCTGGGCAAAGATCACTGGATGGTGACTCTGGATCTCAAGGAGGCTTACCTTCATGTTCCTATCAGGCTAAGTTGCAGGAAGTATCTACGTTTTTGGGCTGGGACTTTTCATTATCAGTTCTCTGCATTGCCCTTTGGCTTATCTACTGCGCCCAGAGTGTTCACGAAGGTTCTGGCTGCAGTGATAGCTTTCTTCAGGCTAAGAGGAATACAGATCTATCCTTATTTGGACGATTGCCTGATTCTGGCTCAAGGAAAGGACGAACTTCTTCATCATCTACACTATGTGATAGCAGTGCTAAGATGCCTGGGGTATTCTGTGAACGAAATAAAGTCCAGTCTAGTACCCTCTCAGGACATGTGCTTTCTGGGTGTGAGACTGAATACAGCATCCCAGATGGCCTTTTGACCCCGGACAAACAAAAGAATCTTTCTCTTTACTTCCATCAATTGTCTCATCAGTCCAGGCTGACTGCAAGGACAGTCCTTCAAGCCTTGGGGTTCATGGCATCTTGTATTCTGGTGCTTCCCAATGCCAAACTGCATATGAGGAAGCTACAATGGTATCTCAAAAATGTATGGACACAGCACTGCCAAGATATGGACACTGTCATTCAGATAATACCTTGCATTCAAAAGGAATTTTTGTGGTGGGCTCAGGAATGTCACCTAAACAAGGGACTCTCTGTGACCCGGCCAGAAGTCAGATTCTAACGACAGATGCCTCAGACAAAGCTTGGGGAGCTCATCTAAATGGAAAGTGGATACAAGACACGTGGCCTGCCAGACTTCTGCATCTACATATCAACCTGAAGGAGATGTTAGCAGTCCAATTTGCATTAATAACTTTCAAGGATTTACTTCTTCCAGGGCAGGTGTTGATTCTAACAGACAACACAACTGTCATGTGGTACATCAACAAGCAAGGGGAACTCATTCTTATCCTCTGTGCAGACAAGCAATGATTTTGTGGGAGACTGCTCTCAGTTTAAAGCTAAATCTACAGGCAAGGTTTCTGCCGGAGCACAGAACTCCTTAGCAGATGTGTTGAGCAGACAAATTATGGATCCCCACGAGTGGAAATTGGATCCTCATGTATTTCAGAAATTGACAGTGTCATGGGGAACTCCAGACATAGATCTGTTCGCTTCTCCACTAAACTACCAGCTGCCAAAGTTTTGCACAAAAGTTTTCATCCCACAGCTTGGAAAGTGGATGCTCTTTCCTTCAATTGGAGCAATCTTCATGTGTATGCATTTCCACCTCTGCCTCTCCTCCCAAAGGTACTTCTGAAGGTCAGACAGGACAAGCCAAAGATGATTTTAATAGCTCCAGATTGGCGGCGACAGCATTGGTACCCACTACTGAGAAGTCTGGCACGGGAGCCTCCAGGGCCTTTACCTCGATTCCTCACCTGCTGTCTCAGGAGAACAGTCATTTACTCAATGTCAAACTTCACTCTCTTCACCTGACAGCCTGGCATATTCTGTTTTAAACCCTGGAGGTTTCAGCTTCCACAGCAAGTTTTGAATGTTATTTTGGAGGCCAGAAGGCCTAGTACAAGGAAAGTGTGTAGATAAATGGAAGAGATTTTATTTTGGAGTGCAGCAAAGCTTGTGATGTTTCTAAGCCTACTTTAAGTGTGGCTCTTCAATATCTTACTGAGTTACTGGACAAAGGTTTGTCCTTCTCTTCTATTAAGATTCATGCTGCAGCAATTTCTGCTCACTATGATTGTGACCCACCATTGTTTTCTCATCCTTTGTTTAAGCAATTCCTTAGAGGGGCAAAGAATATAAGACCCCCGAGAGCTCCTACTCCTGCTTGGGATCTCAATTTTGTGTTGGAGAAACTCACTCTACAACCTTTTGAGCCTGCAGCTACTGCTGAGTTGAAATATTTATCTTGGAAGACTGCTTTTTTGTTGGCCATTACCTCTGCGAGAAGGGTTTCTGAATTACAGGCCCTTATGGCAGTTGAGCCTTTCTTAATTTTCCATAAGGATAGGGTATCTTTATACTAATCCTTCCTTTATGCCTAAAGTGGTCTCTAGTGTGGCTTTAAACCAAACTATTCATTTGCGTACCTTTTATGCAAACCCCCAAAATAAAGGGGAAAATATTTTGCACACTTTGGATATACACAGGCAGTTGCGATATTATTTGAGCAGAACTAAAGGGTTCAGGCAGTCTCAGCAGTTATTTGTTTCTTTTGCTTTGAGTTCTCAGGGCAAGCCTGTGTCAAAACAAACTATTTCTAAGTGGATTGGGTTGTGCATTGCTTTCTGTTATTCCCATCATGGCAAGGGGGTTCCAGCTGGGATTAGGCCTCATTCCACTAGGGCTACTGCCACTTCAACAGCCTTTTTAAGGGAGGTGGCAACTAAAGATATCTTGGAGGCAGCTACTTGGAGTTCAGTCCATACTTTCTCTAAGCATTATCACCTTCCACTTTACTCTAAATCTAGGGCTGGTTTTGCCACTGCTATTTTACAGGGCATTTTGGCAGATCCTGCTTCTTTATAGTTGTGCCATCCTCCCTTACCTCTGCTTTGGGATTCTACCCAAGTGTAAGGACTGCAGCAATGTGAGATGAAGAACATAGTACAGTTTTGTACCTACCATAAATGTAGATGTTCGAAGATCCACATTGCTGCAGTCCAATTTACCCTCCTCCTTCCCTCTGTAGTTAGAGGCGGTTGTGTGGGTTGGATTGTAAATATTGTGTATATTGTATATATTGTACATATTATTAGTGCTAGGGTGGTTGGTTGGTTGTTTTGTTGTCTTTGTGTTTTGACCTTTCTTGTTAGGGTCTTCTGACATCTGGGGCAAGAAAAGACTGAGGATATGACGCCGTCATGCGCATTTGTACCCTGACGCCCTGATGTCAGTCTAATGCGCCTTGACCGACGTCAGCCTTATACTTTGATATTCAGGCCGACCGAGGACAGCGGACTACCCAAGTGTAAGGACTGCAGCAATGTGGATCTTCGAACATCTACATTTATGGTAGGTACAAAACTGTACTTTCTGGAGGTCTTTTTGGATGCTTTCCAGTTTACCTCAACAGCTCATGATTAGCAGCCCCCTGCTCGCAAAAGACCAGACAGGTTCTACAAAGTTCCAAATGAACTTAAATTCCAGTACAAGAACCCTGTGGCAGAACCATTTGCAGTGCCTCTCTCCTCAGACAAACCTAAATTGCACCCCAACACCAGTGTCCTCCCTTCAGATAAAGAGAGTAAGGGCCATAGATAGGTGTGTAAAGAAAGTCTATACTTTCTCTACTCTGGCTTTCAGCACTGTTAACTACCAGACACAGATGACCAAATATTTGTTGTCTATCCTCTTTTTGAACAAGGTAGTGGTGGAATCCCAGGGCTGAGTCCAAACATATACTGCCTTTGGTTAATCAGGCCAGTTGGGTGGCCAGAACAAGTACAAAATGTAGTTATGATGCTTTGGAGACCTCTTCCAGTGCAACTGCTACTTGGTATCATCAGAACCAACCCATGCCAGAGGATTTCAAAGCCAAGCTCATTGAGTCATCCTTGGACAAGAATCAGTTGTTCTTTTGTTCAGCCTTAGGCAGACAGTTTATTTAAAACCTTAAAAACCACAGTAAAAATGGACAGAGTGGAAGCAAAACTCTTATTTAATGAAATACATTGAAGTGCTTTTCGTTTGTGAAATAACAAACTTCATCAGACTGAAAGGTTTTAGTTTAAATAAAACTAAATCTATTTGTAAGTCAGACCAGCTGTTTGTCTCTTTCATTGACTCCAAACTGGGCCAGCCAGTATTTAAATGAAACCTTGCAAGCTGGAACTCTTAAGTCCATCTCCTTTTGTTACTCACACCATGGCATATTCTTGCCAACCTACCGTACAGCTCACTGTACCATGGCAGTGGCATCCTCAGGGGACCTTGTACTAAAGAGTTGATGCCAAGACGGTCCTGGAAGCTGCCACCTGGTCTTCTGTACACACCTTCACTAAACATTACATAATCAATGTCTTTTCAAGATCCAAAGTTGCCTTTGCTAGGCCAATTCCCTCTGGACTCTTGTACAGTTCTCTCCATTGACCATCCTCCCTTATATGTCCTTGAGTTGTGGGAATCACCCATCTGATTGGAGTAATGAAAGAGTAATCTTAGTCAGGACATAGTACAGTTGTGTAAGAACTTGCCATAACAGTCGATGTCCTACTGATCTATGTTGCAGAATTCCTTCCCACCCTCCTCCTCACATTGGATACCATTTCTTTTTTTCTCTTATTGTCTTGTCTGACATTTGCTCCAGATCAGTGTCCAGCCTCTGCATTGGCTCAGAAAGCCTTGGTTTCCCTGGCCGGATCTGACGCTTCTGAGGTTCGGAGGTCCTCGGATCTGATCGGTTCCAAATCCCTCTCTGCTCCCGACAACCACATGGGATCTGTCCGTGGGAAATCTTTGGACCTGTATGGGCCTTTGGGTCTGATGGCTTCTTTGGAGCCGATTATTATTATTGACACTCCAGCCACCTCCAAGCTCTCGGATCCGAGGAGGTCTAGCAGGTCGTCATCTAGGGACTGCAGGCACTCTACCCACTATGGCCATTCTTCAGTTTACTCTCAGTCCACTAGGAGTTTGCTCCCATCTGATATGGACCAGATGATGAGCTTTCTCAAAGCCTAAATGGAACTGGGTCTGCTTCTGTCCCGTAGCATTTGCCAATGGGCCATGTCACCCACCTCTGATCTCTTCTCCTCCTGTCCGATTCCTTGGAGTTCTGCAACTCGGGGTCAAAGCTTGAATAAGGAGAGGCCATTGGTGTTGGGTAGTGTCCTCAGTCCCACACCTCCTGGGTCCCTGGCGGGTTCAGCCCACTTGCCCTCTGGGTTGGCTTTGCCTTGGGCCTAAGAAATCCCCAGCGGCCACCAGTGGCCCCTGGTTCAGAGTTTTCAGACCATTTCCTTCCCTTGAGGGCCTCTGCCCTGGATATCTCTGATCAGATATCATCTGGAGATGTCTGCACTCTGCCATGGTCTCTCCTCCCACCCCAGTCGGTCTTGGCCAGTGGGGAGGAAGGGGGGCTTCGTTTAGTCCGTCCACCTTCTGGGTGATAGAGAAGAACATCTCCGGTTGGTCGGTAGCCTCTTCCTCAGCTCTGGACCCTACCCTGCCCGTTTCCA
Organism: Protopterus annectens; assembly: GCF_019279795.1. NCBI lineage: Eukaryota > Metazoa > Chordata > Ceratodontiformes > Protopteridae > Protopterus > Protopterus annectens. Next base: position 354,102,874 of record NC_056727.1, on the reverse strand, counting down.
TTTTAGGTAGCAAGCCTGCATCATCGGTCTGGGATAGCCCTCCCAGGAATCGCCTTCAGAAGGGCATCTCCCCCATAGGGGTTCCCTCCTCATCCTAGTCCTCCCCTGAGCTCACGGTGGAGAAGCCTCTTCAGAAGAGGACATGTAAAAGGAGGCACCTAGACTCCCCTCAAGAGTCACTAGCAGAAGACATGGATTTTGAAGAAGGGGATGGGTCCCCCAGACTACCGTCTGAGGAGGTGTTCTTTGGCAATATTCTTGAGATCCTGAAAGAGAGGGGGGGGAGTTGGTCTTCCCCCACCCCATCCTCCGAGGAGTCCATGAATCTGAAGGCATTTGGAACAGGCCCATCTACTTCCTGGGTGTCTCCCTCTGGGGACGAGTTAGTCCAGCTCGTTGCTAGCAGGGCGTGGAAGGAGCAGGACACAGTTGAACATATCCCCAAAAGGGTGGATAAGTTCCTCAGTCCCCCCAAGGACAAACTATTTTGGAGTAAAGGTATCCCAGTAGATGTTATTGTGGTTGCTGCAGCCACCAAGAAAGAGCTCATGGAACAGAGCTCTACTGTCCATGCCCCCAGCAGGTAGTCTAGGGTTATTGACTGGTTCGGGAAATGCGTATATGCCTTAGCTATGTTCAGGCTGAAGACTACATATTACATGGCACACTTTACATGGCTGCAAAGGGATTTGGTCTCAGAACTTTCCTCTTCCCTTTCGCCGTTGTTGCTTCAAGAGAGCCTTAAGCTGGTTTCTCTGAAGCTCTCCATGCTCTCTTCTCTAGTTAATGCCTTGATGAGGTTGATCCTGAACACTGTCGAGGCCATCTCATGAGCACCAGGTACAGGCAATGCTTTTAGTTGTCATGCCTGGCTTCAACTTTGTGGATTTGTGGATAACTTTAAGGCGTCCTTTACTAATGCTCCAGCCATTGGAGCTAATCTCTTTTTGGTCCCTCGGTCATGGACACATTGACCCGCAGTGAGCAGGAGGGAAAGACCTTGTCAGCAGTCAGTATCAAGTTTTCTACTCTCTAATGGTCCTTCTCTAACACCCAGAAAGGTAGTAAAAAATGTGGTTTCACAGGACACCGTCTTCCTTCCAGGATGCTCTGCAGGAATCCTCTTTTTCCGGCCTGGGACGGGGGTTTGATGGCAGACACCACCCCAGAGGCAGAGGGGGTCCGCAGAATCAGGGCTTCTGAGAACCCTTCTCAGTGAAGACCCCACAGCGCTCCTGAAGCGCTGCCTAACTGCCCTGCCCTAGAGGCAGTCGGGAAGTTGTATCTCCTTGCACCACCTGGCTTGGGAGGCTATTACCTAAGACTAGTGGGTGCTAAACATTGTGTCCAAGGGGTATGTCGTACCCTTCAGTCTTCCCCCTCTGATCCAAAAGTCACTCCCTGAAGTCCCACCCTGCCAAAGGGAGTTTGCTTTCAAAGAGGTGCAAGACCTCCTTCAAAAAAGGGCCATCCGGAAGGTCCTAACAGGACAACAAGGATCCGGTATTTACTCTTGCCTCTTTTTAGTACCCAAAAGAACAGGGGACCTGTGGTCCAGTTCTGGACCTCAGCAATCTGAATATCGGTCAAGAAGTCAAAGTTCCGGATGGTAACTGTTCAGTTAATTCTTTCTCTTCTGTGCAGGGATGACTGCATGTGCTTGATAGATCTCAAGGACGCATTCTATCATATAAAAATACACAGGCGCTCCAGGAGATTTTTGCGCTTCTGACTGGGGGTCAGTCATTATCAGTTCAGAGCCCTCTCCTTCGGTCTCACCTCAGCCCCCTGGGTGTTCAAATGTATGGCAGTGGTTGCAGCCCATCTCTAGCTGCACAAGTGTCAGGTCTTCCAGTACCTGGATGATTGGCCCACAAAGCATCTTCTTTCACTTGCAACAGACTTCACTGTAAGGCTTTTTCACGAGCTGGGCATTACCATCAACCTTACAAAATCTCAACTTCCTCCATGTCAGAGGCTGGAATTCATAGGAGTTCTTTTGGACACAGTGTCGGAGACTGCAGCTCTTTCCCTGTGCAGAGTGGACACAATCTGGGAGCAAGTTCTTCTCCTACTAGATGGGGACAGTGTCCCTGCCTGTCTCATTCTTCAGGTCCTTGGGTTGATGGCGGCTATTCAGTTGGTTCCCCTTACCAGGTATCCCATGCGAGTGCTTCAATCGGCCTTAGCAGTACAGTGGTCTGCTCATCTTCACCCTATGTCCACACCAATTTGAATTTCTTGTGTCTGCAGGCGACACTTGAGCTGGTGGATCCAAACCGAGGATCTCCTGTTAGGGAGACCCTTTTGCCTTCTGCAACCCCAAGCCACAGTGACCACAGATGCCTCCCTGATGGGGTTGAGGGCATTTCCAGGGGAGGATGGTCCAAGGCACGTGGTCCCCCTCAGAGACCAAGTTGCACATCTATGTCCTCAAGATGAGTGGCCCTACTAATGCTACAAGCCTTCCAGAACCTTCTCCTGCTCAGAACTGTTGCAGTAGTCTGGTACTTCAACAAGCAAGGGGAGAACATGATCTTACCCACTGAGCAGAGAAGCCATGAGAGTGTGGGAATGGACGATGGCCTCCTGCCACTTTCTTCTTGCAACACATATCCCCGGCGATTCCAACTTGCTAGCAGACAGTCTGAGCAGGTCTATCCTGATTCCCATTGAGTGGTCCCTGAAACAGTTAGTGGCAAGTCGGATCTTTGATCTATGGGAATCTATGGCCAGGACGTCCTTAGATGACATTTGTGCTGCTGCCACTTGGTCAAACCCCCATACCTTTGTAACACACTACAAGTTAGATTTGGTATCCAGGGATGGAGCCCCGTTTGGTTCTTCTGTGCTCCGGCATGTCCTTCCTTGAGACCTCCCAGGATTTTGGGTAGCTGGGGACTCTGACCCATCCGTGATCAATAATGACACTGATAGCATCAGATAAAGAGGTATATACTTACATACCTTGGAATCTGTGCTATCCAGTGTCATTATTCATCACGTTCCCACCCTCTGTCCCCCTCCTTCTAGTGACCAGGGGATTCTTGGAGTAATGGCTTGTTTGGTACTGCTGTTCCTGGGTGAGGATAGTGTCCCTGCTGGGATAGTTATTTAGCAAACTCAATCCAAGGATTATGGGCAGCAGAAAGTAAGGGATGGGGCTCGAGCTCAGGAGCTGTCACTGTTTGCCAGCTCGGATCCGAGGTTGGATCCAAGACCCATCCGTGATGAATAATGTCACTGGATAGCACAGATTCCAAGTTATGGTAAGTACATAACTCTTTATATGATGTTAATCTTCTTTCCATTCATCATTGATAAGTTCATTTCCGAGGCCTTGGAACCAAGTCAGCCTTTTTACCAAGTTAGTGCCAGCCAAAAAACTCTCGAGCTAGGTTTCTACCCAGAATGCCCTTCTCCCTGTTACCTCAGATCTTGTTTGCCCCGTAGCTGTAAAGCCGCATTTCACCCGAGCGCTCAGCTAAGTGGAACTTTATTTGATATTTGTGTGGAAAACTTTTGATACCTTCATTTTTATTGAGCGAATAGTATTTCTAGTCTGTTTTCTTCTGTCAGACCTTGTTTTTTCCTTCTCTTCTTTACCCGTTGTTACCATTGGTAAACTTTCAAGTACCATTGTTTGTACGGCCTTTCCTCCCTTACCCTTGTGGTATTCCTTCAATACCATAGCTGGTATTTTTTCTTTTCTGTCTAGCCTGTTGGGATTGGTTTTAGTAAGGTGTTTTGTTTTCTCTCTTGCACATCACTATACTGGTACAATTGTGACTTTTTTTGAACAGTGTTGGACTTGTTTGTTCTGACTGGTTACACTGTTGGCCTGTGGTGTCTGTCTGTCAAGATGTCAGATAAGAAAGGTACTTCATGTAATGGCAAGTTACCCAATAGTGATTCTCATGATGATTGTGTTTACTGTTTGGGGGTGTCACACCTTTTGGCGCAGCTTCCTTGTGACATTTGTCAGAGTTTCAGTCAAAGCACTCTTAATGAGCGCAAAAATAAACTAATACTGAAAGGGTTAGTTAAGTCTCCCTTTTCAGAGGCCATTTCTGCAATGGAGGTCTCAACCCCTCCTACTAAAGACAAAACGAGGTCCCACTCGGTTCCCTCCTCACCATCGGGTGATCAGGGTAAGCCTGTCAAATCAAAGGTCCCAAAGTTGTCTTAGGAGCATAAGTCTACCTTTCTGGTTCCTTCTTCCTCGGCTCCAAGCATCTCGAAACCTTCGATACCGGTGCCAGTTTGGGCACCGGTCCTGCTTCTGGCACCGATTTATAGACCTCACCACACCTATTTCGACTTCAGCACCTGTGGCCACTTTGGCTCAGGGCACACCTTCGATACCTTCGTCAGTTACGATTTTGGAACAGACAGTTTCGGCTCCAAGTGCCACTTCGGCACCGAACATTTTACTGACAAAACTGGATTTGACCCCATTACTCCCAGTCTCAAAACTTGAGATTTCGGTGTCGGCAGACCTTGCACCATGAACCCGATACTCCCCTTCCGTAGATCCGGTTTCTGAGCCAGGTATGTATTAGTTGAACATCCTGACTCCCCGTCCGGAGTTTCCACTAGATCCACCAGGAGCCTGTCGGAACATGATGTGGTGCATCTTGTGGACCAGCTGTTGGTAGCCAGGGGGATACCCACACTTTCTAAGGCCCATCCGCCTGCAGGACTTGGGTTGGTTTCTCCACAGACTCAGTCTTACACTCCTTCGACCATTTCGGTTCTGAAGCCTTCTGCTCTGACATCCTTCTCGAATCCATTTCCTCGGTGCCAATAGTGCACCTCACTCCGGCTCCGAGTTTGTCCCTTTGGTCTTCGGTTCCTTTGGAACCGGTCCTTCCTCAGTCTGGGAATTGGGGGGGGGGTGAGTGCTTTGGCCCAGGGCATGGAGACATGTCTCTCCTCTGTTCCATCCTCTGTGCCGATAGCCACACCCGCACCGATCCTACTTGAGGCTCCATCCGTGGGGGTGGGTTTGTTGGAGCGGGGTGTGACCCCGGTCCCGAGGTTGTCTTTCTCAGTTCTGGGCTCCCATCCCTCTTCGGGCAGACCTGCTTTCACGTGATGGAGAGGGCTCTCGCTTCAGGAAGCACTCCTTTGATGTTGGAATCCCAGTTTTCACCCCCTAACCTACAGCTGCCACAGACCATTCCCCCCAGGATACCAGGTAGAGAAGCCACAGGACACCCCTGTTCAGGGTACCTGCTCTTCCAAGTCCTCCTCAGAGACCCTCACTGAGGAGCCCCCTCGAAAGAAGACATGCAAGAGGAAGCACATGGACTCACCCAAGGAGTCCTTAACAGAAGACACAGATTATGATAGGTTCATAGGTAGGTACTAGGCTATCTGCCCGAAGGCATTTATAAGCCTAGCCGGAATGTGTTGGCTTTTGCTGCCCCCTTAGATTAGTTCCCTGTGCCTCTGTCCAGCAGAGCCATTGAAGTGATCCCTGGGGTAAACTTTCTGTTTCCCATCCACTCATCAAGGTTTCTCTTGAAGAGGGTTAGCAAGGAGCTCTGCCTAATGTAGATTGGAATCTTGTTCCAGAGCATGGGAAGTCTCTGGAACAGGAATCTATCCCTCCAGCACGTCCTATTTATTGTTGTCGTGAGGTTTAGATCCCTGGAGCATGTGGCTCAAGGGGATATGGTTTTCATTAGGTGGAGCATGTCTATCAGTTCTGGGTTGGACATGGCCTTGTATGTCATGCAGAATCACCTCTGAGTAGGCGATATGCAACCGAGTACAGCTGGAGTTTCTTCAGTCGAGCTGCATAGGGCATCTGCTTGAGGCCAGTGATCCTCTTGGTGAGGAACTTCTGTGGTCTTTCCAGTTGTTGTAGGTGTCTTGTAAGGTACATCCCAAATGGGGCATTGTACTTTATGATGGGTCTGATGAGTGATGCGTAGAGGGGCCCAATGACCTCTTTTGATCTGGATGCAAACTCTTTTGTGATTAGGTGGGCCACAGAGAAGGATTTTCTAACCACCTTGGCAATGTGATTATCAAAGGAGAGGTTACTATCTACTTGAGTCCCCTGATCCCTTATTACGTCTTCCATATTTAGGGGTCTGCCACCTATGTGGTAGTTTGTGGGTACTTTGTTTTTTCCAAAGGGGCTGACTATGCACTTTTTGGTATTTAGCTTGAGACCATGGTTTTGACACCAGGTATCTGTCACAGTGAGACCCTTTTGGAGGATGTCTGTGTCACCCGGAGTCAACTATAGCCCCTAATTTGCAGTTGTCTGCGAATTTGGTGAGCCATGGTCCTCCTGTGCTTGCCTGTACCTCTGAGAAGTATATGACGAACAGGAGGGGTCCTAGGACTGAGCCCTGGGGAACGCCACTTGTAACAGGTTTAGAGTCAGACCTAGTTCCTGCAACTCTTACCATGTGGGTTCTGTCCATGAGCCAGTTGGCAACCCATCTCATGAAGTAGGGGTTTATGTTCAGGCTGGTGAGCTTGTCTATAATACCTGAGTGGGGAATAGTGTTGAAGGCCTTTGCGAGGTCTAGGTAGGCTGTGTGGACCACCGTTCCCTCGTCTATAGTCTTAGTAACTGTCTCAAAGAAGTCCACCAGGTTTAGGAGACATGATATGCCCTTAACAAAGCCGAACTGGGTTGGATCCAGTGTTTGGAGGTTTCCAATGTCTATGTTAATGAGATCCATGATGATGCGCTCCATAGCTTTGCAGACCAAGCTAGTCAGGCTTATAGGGCGATAGTTCCTGGGGGTCCGTTGTGGCTTCTCCTTTGTGCAGCGGAATAACCACTGCTGTGCGCCACTCTGTGGGCATGTAGCCTGTGGAGAGGCTGAGTTTAAACAGTGTGTTTAGGTGAGGGGTTAGTTCATCTTTGAGCTTGTGTAGGACGCAGCCTGGGGCACCATCCGGTCCCATTGATGCTGTGTTTTTGGCTTTGGAAAGGGTCGTTTTAACCTGAGTGTCTGTGATTTCAGGGGCACTACATTCTTCTGGTATAGTTATGGGCCCTTTTGGGGGTGAAGTTTGCACTGAACCTGTCTGCCAGGATGTTGGCTATATTGGTCGGTTCAGTGTATTTTGTGCCATTCTGCACTAACTCCGAGCAGATCTGAGAATTGCCACTTAGATTCTTGACGTAGCTAAAGAATGCCTTGTGGTTATCTTTGGAGTCCATGGCAATTTTTCTTTCGAAGCTAGCCCTGGATGATTTTATGAGGGAACGTAGTTTCTTGCTGATACTGATCAGGAATGTCTTCCCTTCTTGGGATTTTATTCTTTTCTGTATTAGTTTCCTCCTCCTGTTGTATGGCTTGTGTATGGCAGGGGTCCACCAGACTGGTTTCCTTTTCTTGGAGGAGTGAGTCTTGGTTTTGTTTGGGATAGCACGATCCATCTTGGTTTTGTTTGGGATAGCACGATCCATGCATAAGAATGTAGGTGTCCGTAGAGTGCATTAGTAAAGGATTTTGCAGCTTGGACAGCATTATCCTTTAGCATGGGGGCTTTGAAACTTCCCACCAAGTAACGTGAAGTTTGCTTTTGAAAAGTTTTTCATGGTGTTTTCTTGGACCGGGTGTGTTGGCGGAATGTGGATATCCAGAGTGATTAGTTTATGGTCAGATCTAACCAGCGAGGGATTTACCTCCGGTGTGGAACACCGGTCGCCCATGTTGGTGATGACCAGGTCCAATATGTTGTCACCTCTGGTGGGGATGTTAACCAGTTGATTCAATGTGTTTGAGTTTATAAATTCTAGGAAATGTTGGGCCAGGGAGTTCGTACTTGAGTAGTTCTCCCAGTTAATGTTTGGATAATTGAAATCACCCAATATCAGGGTGTTTGGTAGGACCTTTGTTTCCCAGTGTTTCCAGGAATGTGGAGTGGAGGTCCTGGGACATGGTGGGTGATCTGTAGCAAGCTATAATTTGAATAGCAGTTTTGCCCGTTGTTAGTTGCATGTGGATAATCTCTGAAGCATTGTGCTGTGGGTATCCTTGATGAATATGGATACTTCCACACCTTTTGTATTTTGGACTGGGTTTTGTGGCCGAAATGTATGGTATGAGTTGTAGCCTGGTAGTGCTGGGGTGCACTCTGGAGCCTTAAACCAGGTTTCTGTTACTGCACATATATATATATTTTCTCCATACTGAGGAGTGCCTCGAATGCGTGCATTTTGAGGTTTAGACTTCTAGCATTGAGCAGCATTGCCCTCAGTTTTTTGTTACTTGCGCTATTTACGGCGGTGGGTTTGTCTTTGAGCCTTGCCTAAAAAAGGCACTATGGGGGTGGCAAGAGCCTTGGCCAGTATTCCAAAGCCAAAGGGTGACAGATGCAAGCCTTCTATAGCAAAGCAGCGTGGCTTGTCGAGCATGTCATCCCAGGCTGACAGACACTGGATCCCCTTTGAATGACACCAGAAGCTTAGCCAGTTGTTGAAATTGATCATTTTTTCTCTAAACCGTGGTATCATTCTTGGTGAGGGTAGGATGCTACTCAGGGTCATACCAGCCTGGGCTACATGATCAGAGAGCTCCTCCATGTCTCTTTTCATGTAGTCCAGGGAGGTACGGCTCAGGTCATTCACACCAACATGGACAATGACAGAGTCATATTTGTACTTGTTCTGGAGTGACATGAGTGCTTGTGTTATGTGGTGGATCCTGTCACCCAACATGATGATAGTGAAGTGTCCCCTCGGTCACCCCCTGATGATGTCTCCTTCCTGGAAATGCTAAACAGAGAGGTGACTGGAAGCCCTCCAACCCTCTTCTGAGGAGTCCGTGTTCCTGCAGGCTTTTCTCGCCCGGTCGTCTACCTCTTGGGTGACACCGCCTGCCGACGAGCTCATCATGCAGCATGCTTGGAAGAACCCTGATTTCACTGAGGCGATCCCTTGGAGACTTGACAAAATTCTTCCCCTCCCGAGGAGAACCAGCATTGGTCCAAAGGGTTACCAGTCGATATTATGGTGGTGGCGGCGGCCATGAAAAAGGACTTGGCTGAGGAAAGCCCCGCTGTCCACCCGCCCAACAGGGAGTCCCGGACGGTGGACAGACTTGGGAAGCAAGTTTTTGCATCAGGGATCTTTGCTATATGGTCCCTGAACTATTTAGCACATTTTACGAGGCTCCAGAGGGACTTGATCTCCAAACTCTCTAGGACACTCGCAGGACAGTTGTCTGACGAGGTCAGGGACAAAGTGGCCTTGCAGCTCGCAACCCCAGAATTGATATCCAGCTCCTCCATGAGGTTGCTTTCACATGCGACCAAAGGGGCGGCCAGAGCAGCGAGTTTGAACATTGTCATGAGGCGTCATGCCTGGATGCGCATTTGTGACCTCGTGGACCCCTTCAAGTCTTCCTTTTTGAATTCTCCCATCGAAGCATCGTCCCTTTTTGGCTCCAAAGTGAAGGACACGCTAGCCAGGTGCGAGCACGATGGAAAGACCCTGTCTGTCATAGGCCTACAGTTTTCCAATCCTCAACGTACCTTGTCCAGGAATCAGAGGAGTGGAAAAATATGGCACAAAAAAATCTCAGGGTCCTTTCTGTGCCGTACATGGTGATGATACTCCCAAGAGCAGAGGGGGTAACAATTCTGGAAGACAACCCTACAGAGGCAGAGGGGGGTCCTCGTAACCAAGGCTCCAGGGACTCCTCCTCTAGACAGCCTTACCAGCGCTCCTGAAGAGCAGCCTGATTGCTTACCTCTGGAAGCAGTCAGGGGTCATTTCTGTCTGCACCAAGCTGCCTGGCAATCTATTACCACTGATTGTTGGGTGCAGACTATCATCACCAGAGGTTACACCATTCCCCTTTCTTTTCAATCAAATCTTCCGAGAAAGCTTCCCGATGTTACACCCAGTCAATGGGAAGCAGCAGCTTCAGAGATAATAAAGCTCTCTCAAAAAAGTCATCCAACCAATCCCACCAGACCAAAATGGATCTGGATTTTACTCCAGATTCTTTTTGGTGCCAGAAAAGACAGGGGACTGGAGATCCATTTTGGATCTCAGCAGCTTAAACAAGTCTGTCACCCAAACTAAATTCCAGATGGTCACAGTTCAGTCCATTGTCCCCTTTTTGAGAGAAAGCGATTGGATGTGCTCGATAGGTCTCCGGGATGCGTATTACCACGTCAAGATGGACAAATGCTCCAGGAGTCTGTTTTGCTTCCAGCTAGGGGTCAGTCATTATCAATTTCATGACCTGCCATTTGTTCTCTCTACAGCCCCCAGAGTGTACACGAAATGCATGGCAGCAGTCGCAGTTCACTTGAGACTACAAGGATTCCAGGTGCTTCCATATTTGGACTGGTTCCTCACCACTCCCACCGAGCATCTTCTGGTAACAGCACTGCATTATACTCTGGCAAAATTGTTGGGAATAACGATACATTGGGAGAAATCAAACCTTACTCCTAACCAACAAATAGAATTCATTGGAGCAGTGTTCAATACCCAGCCCTGTCTAGTATCACTCCCAAATCACAGACTCCAGAGTTTGAGGCTCCAGCACTGAGTGATACTCTCACACAAAAGTTTCAGCAAGAGAAGTTCTTCAGGCCCTAGGTTCTATGGCAGCTTGGATTCCAATAGTACCTCTAGCGAAGCTCCATGTGCAGATCCTGCAATGGCTCCTTCTTTGTCAGTGGCTCCCCAACTGTCACCCCCTCTATTACCAGATTTGTATAACCAACTCCTGCAAACAGGACCTCCTTTGGTGGATGAAGCCAGACACAGAACTTTGGAGTCGCCCATTTCAATCCCCTCAGCCCAGAGCCATTGTTACCATGGATGCTTCCCTGATCAGGTGGGGGGGGGGTATTTCCAGGGGAAGACAGTCCAAGGCACATGGTCCACTTCAGAGGCCCACCTGCATATCAATGTTCTGGAACTGAGAGCAGTGCTGTTAGCATTGCAGGCCTTTCATTTGGCTGTCCCTATTGGGACAATAGCAATTCAGTCAGACAATGTCAGTGCTCTGGTATATCAACAAGCAAGGAGGAACCAAGTCTTACCCCCTGTGTTGAGAAGCCATGAGAATTTGGCAGTGGGTGATAGCTTTCAGCCACTTTCTGATAGCAATGCATATCCTGGGGAGCTGCAATGTAATTGCTGACAAACTGAGCAGATGCATCCTCCTGCCTCACGAGTGGTCCCTCAACCCCGTGGTGGTGACAGAAATCTTCAACCACTGGGGCCAGCCTTGCTGAGATCTTTTTGCCTCTCCTTTGAACAAGTGCAGCAACTATTTTGCCCCTCTTCCCCCAGTGGGGGAGTCCCCAAGGGATGCTCTAATCCACGATTGGCCCACTGGAACTCTTTATGCCTATCCTCCCATTCCCCTGATTCCACAATTTCTAAAGAAAGCTCTTCAGTTGAGATGCAAGGTGATCCTCATAGCTCCATTCTGGCCTTGACAAGTTTGGTTCCCTTTCCTTCAGCCTCACCTAGTATACCCGCTGTGGATTCTGGACCCTCTTACAGATCTGATTACTCACCCCAGGGGTTGAGCCACCCAAATCTGTCCAGTCTCAAGCTGACAGCTTGGTTTCTCCACTTCCATTAGTTGCCAGGCAAGCTAACCTCTATTCGCCTGTTCGAGACATCATTCTGGCCTCTCATAAACCATCCACCAGAAAACTACATATCAGGATAAATGGAAAAGGTTCTCCATCTGGTCTAAGGATAACATGCTAGACCCTTATTCGGCTCCAGTAACTGTGGAACTTCAATACTTGGCTAAGTTTTTTGATAATGGAGCTTCTGCCTCTACTGTATGAGTACACCTAGTGGCAATTTCTAATTTCCACAATGGTATAGATGGCACCCCTCTTATCTCTTTACATCTATGCAAGGCCTTCCTCAAAAAGGAACATCTCATATCAGGCTTCCTGTCAGACAGCCTGTGGAACCATGGAACCTCGCTTTAGTCCTTCAGTCTTTGACTCAAAAACCTTTTGCACCTGCTGCGAAGTGTGACCTAAGATTTTTGTCTTGGAAATGTTTGTTCTTGGTAGCCATCACATCTGCCAGAAGGGTCTCAGAGCTGCGGGCATTGTGTATCAAGAGGCCCTATCTGGTTTTCCATAAAGAGAGAGAATCACTTCAGACTAATCCATCCTTCCTTCCCAAAGTTGTTTTTGAATTCTCAATTAACCAGATCATTGACCTACCAATGTTCTTTACAAATATTTCCAATAGAGGAGAGTACTGCTTTCACTCCTTGGATGTACATAGGCAACTGAGATTTTACCTAGACAGGTCTAAACTATCCGTAAGTCTGAACAGCTGAACAGCTTTTCATCTCCTTTTCTGTGTCCATAATGGGAGAAGCTGTTTCCAAGATTACATTATCGAAATGGCTAAGGGGCTGCATACATTTCGTCTATTCCCTCAGTAACGAATCTATGCCAAAAGTTAAAGCTCACTCCAGTAGATCTATGGCAACATCTGTAGCTTTCCATTCCAGGGCTTCCATGGATGACATCTGTGCACCAGCTACTTGGGCTAAGCCTGATACCTTTATCAATCATTACAAATTGGACTTGGTCTCCAGAGGGAGAGCTGCATTCGGCTCAATGGTACTCAGGAATGTTCTTCCATAAGGGTCGCCCATAGACCTCAAGGTAGCTTGGGATTCTGTCCCATCAGTGATGAATGAAAAGAAGATTAACAACATCAGATAAAGAAGTTGTCTTACCATAACATTCCATCTGTGTTGTTCATCTTCTTTCATTCATCACTTCCCACCCTCCTTCCCCCTCCAAAGGCTCCGGGGGGATGCTTTAGATGTTCATCGTGTTTCACTGTTGCAGTCATGACTGTAGGGTTCTGCCCCCCTGCAGTTCAGGCAGTTCTCGATATCCCAGAATCCCTGTCTCTCGGTCGGCTGCTCCAGCCATGCTCCCTGACTTCAAGAGTTCAGACAAAGCAGGGTGCAGCCCGGCGTGTTCTCATTCTCTTTTCTTGCCATGCAGTGATAGCGTTAACAGCGAGCAGAAGACTGCTGCTGACAATTTTCTAATAATCAGTCAGTCCGTCAAAGACTTCTTCCTACTAAAGTTAACAAAAGTACGAAAGGCTTTTTTCTTGCTTTTGTTGCTAAATAATTTATCAAATTGTTGTAATAATTGTGGGGAATTTAATACCTCATAATCATTCATATTTAGACTGTACCTGTGCTCCTTGCTTAGACTGACCACTATGCCTATTACCGGTTTTTGTCTTTATTTAGAAGCGATTTAAAGATTTTATGAGATTAATTTTTTCATTACTTGATGGCGTTTTAATTACAAAATGTCGTCGGACACGCTTCAAGCTGGAGGTTCCAAAGCGGCCGGGATAAAGACAGGCCTCCGTCCAAAGGATCAGGCGTTGTTTTTGCAGTGCCAGCTTGTTCAGGGCCCGTGGCGTTGCTTCGTGTAACTCAGCCAAGCCAGTGAACATTTCCGGAACCAATAGGCTCGGACTCTCACTCTCACGCTTCTGCTGGGCCGGGACTCAGTTGCAGGACGGGACCTTTGGGCAATGCTCAGATGGATGGGTCCCGGCCCGGAAGCGGGGTCGCTTCGAGAAGGGTTTTCAGGCCTACTAAAGCCAAGATAAAGGCAAAGCCAAAGCCAAAGCAAGACTCCTCAGGCCAAAAAACTACAACCCAGGCACTCTTCTGATCAGGGGACAAGTTTCCAGGGACAGTTACTTAAGATAAGATGTTCCTTACTTACTATGATTACTTAAGACATTCCCACTCCAGATAAAAGGCCAAAGGCAGGTGTATTTATGACTCCTTCTTCAGTTTTCTGTTTCTTTTGTTTTCTCTTTCTCTCTTCATCCATTCTCTTTCCTTTCAGGGTCTTTGGGCTGCTGAGGAATTCTTTCCTCTTCATGAGGATTCTGATTTTTTTTTCTTTTTTTTACATGAACTACAGACATTGAGGAACATTTTTTTTTGGAAGGATTTTATAGACATGGAATCCTAAGAAAGATTTTTCTTCTTCTCTTCTTCTTCCAACATAGACCCTCCTAGGATAACCTATTTTGGATATTGTGGATGATAACTACTCTGACTCTTCTTAACTCTCCTTCTTCCTCATTTCCACTGTTAAGCCCAGACAGATATCCAGGTTCCTTTTCTTCCCACAGTTTTTATACAAAGAATAGAAACCTACATCCTTAAACATTTTCAGAGGGAGAGCTGCTGCCAAAAAGGCGCTCCTGCCAAAAAAGAAAAGTGTACACTTATTGATGATTATTAAGAGATGGGGCAAAATCCCTTTCTCTAGCACTTTTAACTATTGTTCAAAAATGTGTGTTGATTTCCAATCTTTCTTCTTGCCTGTTTTGAAACAAATGTGAATTCAATTTAAACAACATCCATTTCGCTTGTGCTGACTAGGTGTTTGCTTGACTTAATGCATGCCAGCAGGAAGAACTAGGGAAGCTGTGATGCCTTGAGTCTTTTTTGTGCCGTGGAGGCTGGCTACACTGTGGTTTGCATGTGGCACAGTCTTTAAATAACAGGTTACAATCCAGCACAGAACTTTATTCATGAGTTAAGCTGTTCAGATGAATGAAACTGTTCAGATCAAGATTTAAGCTTGGATAAGAGGTTGAAGACAAAGCAAAAGAAACCAAAGGAATTAAATTGGAAAGGGGTGTAGAAGAAGAGATTTCTTTTCACAAAGCTACCCCAGATTGGTGAGGATTTCAATACAGAAAAACTCAGAGGACCAATTCAGATAAACCCTGAGGACTCCCCCTGAGGGAGAGCCTTGCTTCCACTCCCCCAGTGAGGAAGAGGGTATAGGGCTCCTGCTCCTAGCCCTAGGAACCTAGCTGAGGAGGGAAGAGAACAGAACATGTTGCATGGAAAACTCTCTCGGCCTGGGCTTCAGACAAGGGCTGCAGGAACTTCTTGCCTGGAAGAAAACACTCATATTTCCCCTAAACTGGACTCAATGGACCTAAGCTGTTTCAGTATAACCCAAGGTCAGTGTACCACTTACAAAAGACCAAAGAGGTTACAAAAGGGTTTTGGTCTTGGTACCAAAACCAAGCCACTGAGTCGCCAAGACCAAAACATATTAAACTAGGGCTCTGAATCCCACTGGAAGAACCCCACTTTCTGGAGAAAAGCCATAGAACTCATCTCCACTTTCAGAAAATTCACAAGGCTTTTACTCATGGCTGGACTTAGTCCCATGACCAAAAAAATTCGCAGAGTTTACACAGATACAAAAAATGCATTCCAAGATGCTTTGGTTGGTACAGCAAAAACTTCAGGCTCCCCACACAAATGCCGTCATTTCCTTGTTTCAGGCTAAAGGCCCAGGTATTTACACACATTCCCATCCTATAGGCCAGCAGGAAAGCACTTGCAATTCAAGGGGTGCTGGACTGGCACTATCCATTCACAAGCCAAAGTTTTGGACTTGCTACTCCAAGATTATTCTTGGACACATGTAAATTTCAAGTTTGCATTCAGGAGAGACTACTCCAATTCACAATTTAACAATTATCTGGACTTCTGTCTTATCTCAGTTTTTCCCAAGGATGTCTCAAACAAGCACCACGAATTTGGATCTGTTTTCATAAAAATTCACTTGGCTTGCTCTTGTAAAAGAAAACAACCACATTAACTCAACTACAGCTTGAAAGAATTACTGGGTGCTTGTCATCATTAACTCCCCTATCATATCATCTACCATATGCAAGACTATTACACGAGCTTTGCAACTAATGGCCCCTTGGTGCAAGCTTTGCGGCTATCTGCAAGGAGACATACATAGGCTTTGCAAAAGGTGGCCTCCTGCACTACAGTGGTCTCCCAATTGCAACAAACCATAGCCAGAGGTCGTCCTACAGCTCTACCAAAAAACCAACCAGTCTCACTTAAAACAAGGGAAAGACAATCATCTCGATCATCCTGCCTGTCTGTACCCAAAGACGCGCCTCAGAAGCACCTCCATAACAATTTTAAAAAAAAGGGAGAGAGAAGCCAAGACCTTTGGACCAGCTAGTAATCATCTACAACCAGATGCGCCTCAATACTGACGAAAAAGCCCCTCGTTCGGAATGAGCTGTCAAACAAGCAAGTGGATCAAGGAACAGAAGCACTAGGATAGATCTATGACTCTATATGTTAGCCGTTCAACAGCTTCCAACTCCACTTTCTATATCATCTACAACCAGGCTGGCTATCACATTGAACAAGACAACACCACAACTAAGGTACAATCACAAGCTTCAAATCCGTTATAGATTTGCAGACTAACCATGAATGGGAGGAACTCAGCAGAAGCTTGCCTACTGGACCTTGAACACACAGTGATTCAAAACAAATACAAACTGCTGGGGGATTCCTCAAGTGCAGACCCACATGCCACCCACGGGAATCATTGCTGGACACCTAAATATTCAAGATGCCTACAGCGGTCTAAGGATGTCCTCACATTGGCATTCAGTGGACACAAAGAAGTTCAGTATGCCTTCCCCAAGTGCCCCAGGACATAATCCAGCTACCTTCCCAGAGAAACCATTTCTTATCATTCAGATGATAAAACCTCTTTTTAAAACTGCTCTTACCAACACCAGGCTAACACCATAAAGTTATTAAGAAACTCACAGGACAAGCCCCTTTACTGAAGACTCCGACCCTTTCTCTCCAGGTGCAAGCTCCAGGTGTATGTCCAAAACTCAAACCTCTTCCACTGAGCCTTGGGTTAAAGGATAATCCCGAAATTTGCTTCTGGGTACCCAGGTCATCATTCACACTCTCTACATCCCAACACTCTTTTCCTGGCTGCTTTAATATGGAGGGACCTGGAGCTGGTCTCTCTCTTGGATTCAGGTTATGGATACATTTTTAGAAATGTTTCTGCTCGCACTTTAACCCTATATGACCTCTTATGAGGAAAGATTTTGCAGCTGGATCAGGACACAGGATTGGATCCTCTATTTCTCCATATTATAGGATTTCAACTTTTACCTGTGGACAGCATCTTACACACTTTTCTCCTTTAAGACTTCCAGGCCCCCTAGATCCTCACAGCTGCCTGGATCTTATCTCTGTTACCCCTTGCTCTTTTCCCTGGCTTTCCAGGGAGCTTCTCTGCCATGGCTGTGGAACCTTATTTTATTTTTCTGCAGCCTGGTGCCTTGACCTCTCAACTATGTTTTGGAAGTTTATCACCTTACCTCCTTTTGGGCTTCTGACAGTTCATTCCACATCAACTTTTTATCTTGGGTGTCTTTGAGACTTTAGCCTTTCCATCTGGAAGGAGAGTTTGAGGAGGCTTTCACTCTCATGGCTCCTTCAGTCCTTAAAATTTTCCAAGAAAATAGGTACTTCGACTTGACATTCCCTAACTCATGCCTAATTTGAACGAACAAAGTGGGACAGAATCAAGCTACTATTGTGCCAACTTGCTTTAGTTTTTCCATAAGCATGCTTAGGGAGGGAAAAGGATGCACACAATGGATTGCTCTTCTTTTTTACTTGGACAGCCTTTCCTAAATCAGGACATCAGAAACACCATGAAAAGCACCAGCTTTAACTTCCAAGGACTTTTGTTTAAACTAGACCTACCAAATGCATTTCTCTCATGGAATCAGATTTCAGATTCA
Source organism: Protopterus annectens (assembly GCF_019279795.1). Classification (NCBI taxonomy): domain Eukaryota; kingdom Metazoa; phylum Chordata; order Ceratodontiformes; family Protopteridae; genus Protopterus; species Protopterus annectens. The sequence continues at coordinate 354,085,221 of NC_056727.1, read as the reverse complement.
CACTGCATTGGGCACAAAGTTCAGGGGAGTCTAAGGATCCACTCTAATTTTAGCTCTGCCACTAAGTCTGCCCTTTTTGGGGAGTTCTGCAGTTGAGCAGGGCCCTTTAGGCAACTTGGAGCTCACCATAAACTTAGATGTTCGCTACAATTGACCTCTCTACCTACAGCTAGGGCAGCTGTTGTGACTTATGAATTTTTTGGAGAAGCTGTGTGGCCACTCTTCTGCTTTATCTACACCTCCCTTTTTCACTGTTGCAGTTTTGGTTTTGGACAGTCATGGCTCTTATGACTGAACATGTGGAACATAGTCTTCGCCTTCTTGCCCTTTTGGAATAATGTAGATGGGAAGTGTCTTCACTTGGACAGTCTGGGTTTGCTGCCAATCCTGTACCTCTTATTTTTTCTTTTTGTGCACCTTCAGTCATGGCCTTCCTCTCTTCGGTGTAGACTGGAAGGGTATGGGTATGTTACTCACTTTGGACTCCTTTCCAAGTGGTGTCCTAGGGTATTTGTGCAGAAGTGGCCTCTGCTTTACTTTTTTCCTTAGCAAACTTGATCTGAGGTAACCGGGAGAAGTGCATTCTGGGTAGAAACTTAGCTCGAGAGTTTTTTGGCTGGCACGAGCGTGATAAAAAGGCCGGCTTGGTTCCGATGGCTCAGAACCGAACCCATCAGTGATGAATGAAAGAAGATGAGTAACACAGATGGAACATTATGGTAAGACATAACTTCTTTTTTCTTAACCCTCTCTTTTTTCAGTCAGCCACAGTACCCTTGAAGACTTATCTGATTGTCCAAGTCTGGAGGCAGTTATAGTCAGGTGTCATCTATCCCTGTAACTGACTGTGTGGCTGGCCGTCACACAGAACTGATGGATCAGGCAAGTAATTTCCATAAGCTATACAATATTCTTTTCAGTAACTCCAAGGCCAGCAGCATTCCTATTTCCAGATGTTTCACCCTACCAGAAGCAAACAGACAAAGCAGAGGTACCCAACCTTCTCTTAAAAAAGGCAACAAAGAGGTCCTAGCAGACCATTTAGGGTGTGGGGTTTATTCTCGATGGCTATGGTGTAGTCAATTCTTCAATATCTTTAGGACATTTTAAAACTTGGAAAGAGACAACAGCTGAGTCTCTTGTGAGTCGCACAGATTTTTTTCCCACTCTGTTGCTGTTGTGTTCTTAAACACACCTGTCTTTCTAGTTGGCTGCCCCTTATGTTAATTTGACCACATATCTCCTTCCCTGTCCCCTTTCACTGGCTGTTGTGAGTAAGCACGGAATTGTTATTTTGTGAAATCAGTCCTCTTCAACTGTTTAAATTTATTGGCCATCCCGCTGTATTCAATTGAGCCAACAAACAAAAGTGCCCACTCCCTTTCAATCTATCTTGCTCTTTTAAAATTAGTGGCTCTCCACTTAGACAGCTGAAAGGTTAGTTACCACCTTTTTCATATCTAACTGCTTAGTGCATACTGCAGTGTTTATAACATTAACCCATTTTTTATCTTACCTTTAAACATCTATTGAAGACACCAGTCATTGGAGAGACCACATTCTGCCTCTCAGTAGTAATCTTGGGATTAGTGCTTCTATTTTTCTACTGGTGAGAGAAGAAGCACAGAGACATTATTTCCTGGAGACTGCTGATCACCAGAAAGCCTAATGACTGCTTCATAGTTGACGGCTTAGAATTTGTGCTTATATTCTTCTCCTGTTGAAAGAAGGAACATAATGCATTGATTCCTGACTGTTTACGGTTGGACAGTGAGTGTCTGTGCTTAACGTTTCTGATTGGTCTGGTTGGTATTCAAGGTATCTACCAGAAAAAGGCTGCAACTAGCCTACAGACCCTTGCATCATCTGCGACAGTACTGTGGATCACCAAACACGCTTTGGCCTGCTTCTCATCTTGGGATTGCTGCTAACGTTTTGCTTCTGGTGAGAGAAGAAGGAAAGGAGCATTGTATCCCAGCAGAGTAAAGCTGTGGTGAGACCAGCACTAGTAGTAGCCAAGCAGTAGCCATTTATGTGACTCCAGTCTTTTCATCATTCTTGACAAGCTAATTCTTTATTTTCAGTAGGTACTGCTTGATTTGTTTCTAACTTCAGAATGTCTGCCTAAATACTTCTTCCTTAAATTTTCAGGGTCTATGTATTGGTTTCCCCTCTAGTGTTTGGCCGTGCCCTGTACAGATTCAGACACCTTGAGTGACATTTTTCCTGTAAAAAAAAAACTGAAATTTCTCCAATACCTAGTTGCACACAGGACAACTAGTTTGCAGTGACGAGCACTGTCCCCAGAGTTGCAAACCTAATACTCCTGACTTTGCTTTATATTCTCATTCCAGCTATCTAATAAATAAAAAAGGTTCTGTTGCCATGTATATGAACTTTTCCACTATCTCCGTTACCAGCTTGGTGGATTATGAGCATCATGAGGTAATGTAGAACTTGCCTCATGTTTGCCGACAACAAGTTAATTCTCAAACAAACTGATATGGTATGCGAGAGATGTATGTACACAATGTCACTGGAGGCAAAGGTCTCACATAAAAGTACTCCTAATGTCAGTAAGGGTGCCAGTAGTACACATGCTGGACCCATCACATACAATTCAAAGCAGACATATAGACCCACATATACTAAGGCACTTAAATGTAACCTTCCTAAACCACAAAGATCTAGACGAAGTACAAGTAACAAATACCATCAACAGCCCCAAATGCACTCTTTCAAAACAACACCAACATCAACACATAGAGCCACATCTCATGGAGCCTCTACCTATAAGCCCATAAGGCAAGCCACTACACAATCCAAATTTCTGGTCATCGGAGACTCCATCGTCAGACACACTAATGTCCCTCTCACCAGGCTGAGTAAGGAGAAATTCATGGTCATTTGCTTTTCAGGGGCTAGGATCCACCACATTATGCACACATTCAGGTCACTGGACCACAAGTACCAGTATGACTCAGTTATAGTACATGTGGGAGTAAATGACCTCAGATGTACCTCTCTATACTATATGAAGAGAGACATCATAGAGCTCTTGGAATATGTGTCTCAGGCTGGTATAAGCCTAGCATTGAGCAGTATTTTACCTTCTCCAAGGATGATACCACAATACAATCAAAAGATGATTGACTTCCGTAATTGGCTTAGTTTCTGGTGTCATTCTAAGGGGGTGAAATATTTGTCAGCTTGGAAGGAGATTGTCAACAGACCACGCTTCTTTGCCAGGGATGGTCTGCACCTCTCCCCTCTAGGCTCTTGAATATTAGCTAAAATATTGTTTTCCCCATAGTGCCTTTTTTTTAGACAATGCCAGACTGAAAGTACTTCTGACCTAGCAAATCAAAATCAAGAAAATCTAAAGGTATTACTGCTTAATGCTAGGAGTCTAACGAAAAACTCCACTCCCTAGAAGCTGTCTTCACCCTAGAGAATGCTGATGTCTGTGCAGTCATGAACATGGTTTAAAGCTGCAGTGAGCACACCCAACAGTGCAAGGTTATAATGCCTTCCACACATTTAGACTGGTTTACTATCAAATGCACGAAAATCACAACCGCGAATGGTGATTTCTGCATATCCTCGACTCATACATATTAAGTAGGTCATAAGGTCGATGCAACAAGATCGACAATGTTCTGTCGCTATTAATGTTGGCAGCCGTCATTGCCAACCATGCTTCGTGTCCTTGCCTTGTGTACATCCTTCTGAACGGATGTACACATGAATGTCGACATTCCAGCTGTCGCTCTACCATGTTCGAGGAGGAGGCTGTCGTGCAACTGAATCTCAACATTTTGATTGTAAACTATTTAGACCAGCTACTACACAGACAGGGACTAAAGGTGGAGGTGTCTCTGTTTACACCAAAAATAAATATACCTCAAGCCTGGTCAAATAGGACAATGCACTTGAGCTGTTCCACGTTTATATCACCGTAGGCAAAATCCAATATCACTTGCTTGCCAGCTATAGGTCCTCCTTTATGACCCAGGAAACCCATACCATGTATTTAAATTTATTAGAAACACTAGCCATCCAACCCAATACTATATTCATGGGTGACTTTAATTACTCCACTATTAACTGGGAATCCTGTACAACACCAAACGTACAGGCACAGAAATTCCTGTATTTTGTAAACACAAACTCCCCGAACCAGATAGTCAATAAACCAACCAGGAGTGCAGCCATACTGGATCTGGTCTTCACTAATATGGTTGACTGCTGCACATCCCCCTACTGTAATATCTTCCCTGGTAAGGTCAGACCACAAAATGGTCTCTTTTGAAGTAAAATTAAAACTTGTACCCCCAGCTAAACCTGGAATATCCGGGAACTACTCTAAGGCTAACCTCCTGCTATTAAGTGATAACCTGTAAAAATTTCAAGCCCCTATAAACCCCAAGAACACTGTTGCCTATGCAGAACTGTTCACAGAAAACCAGTACAAGCATGCTAATAGCTGAATAGAGGCAGCTGTACCCACCAGGAAGAAGTACAGAACTAACTCACAAAAAGTAAGCCATCCTGGTGGAATCACAGAATTAGTAGGCTTTATAACAGAAGGAAGAAAATCATGGCAAAAAATTAGGAGGTGCAGCACCTAGCAGGATAACATCACTCTCATTAAAACATCTCAGAGAACAAATAGTCTACCAAAGCCAAATTTGAGGTGAATTTGGGCTCCCAAGCCAAGGACAACCACAAAGCATTCTTTAGTTATGTCTGCAACCTCAAAGGCAATATACAATTGCATGCAGAGCTCATTGTAAACGGACCCACCTATAGTGAGCCAGAAGATATAGCAAACCTACTGGCCAATAAATTCAGCTCCAACTTTACCCCTCTCTCCCACTCAACCTTCCTTCAGGAAATACCATCAAATGTAACCCCTCCTTTCACTATGGAACAGGTCCTTAATCCTGTCTGTAAGACCAAGAACACTGCATCTATGGGCCCAGACAGTATCCCAGGATGCTTTCTAAATAGCATGAAATATGACCTATCAGGGCCTCTGGAATTGCTATTTAACTTTAGCCTCCAAAGAGACTTTGTGCCGCATGACTGGAGAACAGTAACATTCATCCCTCTGCACAAAGGTGGGCCATCTACAGACTCTGAAAGCTACAGACCCATAAGTCTCACTAGTCTTGTATGCAAAGCCATGGAAAGAATCTTCATGAAAATGATCAATTTTGATATAGTAAACCTCCAGACACTGTACCCAACCCAGTTTGGTTTCATCAAGGGCAGATCATGCCTACTTAACATGGTAGACTTCTTTGAGAAGGTCACTAAAGCAATGGATGAGGGCAGAATGGTTCACACTGCCTACCTTGACCTGGCCAAGGCATTTGACACAACACCCCACTCGGACATTGTTGACAAACTCAAGATATTGGGTAGAAACTCCTACATCAACCAGTGGATAGCCACCTGGCTCAAAGATAGGACCCAGGAGTTAGAATTGGGGAGTCCACCTCTACAAAGAGGCCACTCACAAGTGGAGTCCCTCAGGGATCAGTCCTTGGATTGCTTCTGTTTAGCATTTGCTTCCCTGAAGTCAAGGCCAATATCCGTGGTCTCTGGCTGAATATATTTGTAGAGGATTGCAAATTAGAAGCTGTCATTGAATCCTACACTGACGCAACACAAATGTTCTCCAGGAGGGGTTGACACAGACAAAGAACTGATGTCAGAGTCATGGACTAACACTAAATGTCAAGAAATGCATAACAGTATCCTTCGGTAAGTCAGACACCCCTAGTAACTTAACATATTGTCAACACACCCCTTAGAACTGACCCAGTAGTCAGGGACTTAGACACACACATAGATAGTAATCTAGCCTTTGACCATTACATGTCTACATTAGTGATGAAATGCTTCGATGTTGCACAACTTATAAACACAGGTATGGCATCTAAGTCCGAGGAAGTCATTGTTCCACTGTATTCAGCATTCATCAGACCTGTCATTGAGTACAGTCCTCCCTTTGGTATGTACCTAACCAGGCATATTCAAATATTGGAACGTCCGCAGAGGTTCCACACTAAAATAATACAGGGCTTAAGTAAAATGTCCTGTGCAGACCACCTCATGACTCTATCCCTGTTTTCTGTCTCCTGCAAGCTTCTGAGGGGAGATCTGTACCTGACAATACAGGGCGTTGTCAGACTCCACTCTGATGGACCTCCTGCATATCCACAAAAAACAGCACCACAATTACCCAATCTAAAGACTTAAACCTTGCTTGTGATATAAATAGGACCTGCTGGAAAGATGGGTATGTATCCCAGAGATTACCCAGTCTCTAGAACAGGTTCCCATCCATGTGAAGCAGAGTTCCTCCCTAACTCAGTTCAAGTGCAACTTGGACAATTGGATGGGGAACAGGAAATTCATCCCTTGTTTGGCATCTTTGTGTCTAATGGACACAGACAACCTGTAAATGGTTCATCTCCCAAGCCCCTGCTTACACTTATCAAGGGTATCAGAACTTGTCAGAGATTTGGAGTGCATGGCTAGGCTTAAAAAGGCCCTTGTGGTTGTTAGCCTAGTAAACGTCTATGAACCTATGATATTGGATGGGACCTCTGGAATGCCTATTTGCAAATAAAGATGGCAGGTATGCCCTGAGTTTTAGGGTGGGAGACTGTCATTATAAGTTTAGTGTCCTGTCCCTTGGTCTCATCCTATCCCCACCCTGACATTTGCTGAAACTCTTTTAAATCAATGTTTTCCCTTCATCTAGGACCGGCTTCTGATTACCACTTTAATATAGTCTTTGAAAATTTCATTGAGCACTGTGAAGTCCCATGTGAAACTGTCACAAGCACAGATTTTATAGGTTGTCATCTAGACGTAACACAGAAATTGGCCATATTACCTCAATACAGGATACTATCTATTCAAGCCTGTCAGGTTATTTTTGCCACATCCCTTTCTGTCAGCATCCCTAATTCTGAGGGTACTGGGTGTCATGGAAGTTATAATTCATATGGTAGCATTTTCAAGATGTCATCTGAGAATATTATGTGAGGTGGGAAACCCCGTAAATCAAGTCATCCACATGCTCAAAGCATGCCTCAGACATATACAATGATGGCTACATTTCTCAGTCTCAAAAAGGGATGCACTCCCTTCACACAGTCATAGTAACCGTAGACACATCTACATAGAGCTGTGGGTGCATTGTTAAGGTACATGGCATTATGCATTTTGATAGCCCGTGTAACAAGACTGTACATGAGAAAACTACAGCAGTACTTGGAAAAAAAAGTGGTGGCAGCACATGTATCCACTGGAGTATGGGTGAGTTTGGCATAATGGTTAAGGTCTTCACCTCATAGACACAAAGTACAGGGTTTGATTCTGACCTCAGGTTATTGGCTAGGCTCAGAATGGCCCTTGAGAGCAGTTAGCCTAGTATTCACCAATGAACCTGGGAATGTGATGGCAGAGTGACTGAACAGATCCTAGTCAAAGCCACATGAATAGATACTGTGGATACCTTTTTGGATTTGACCAAGAGATGGAGTGCATCAAACCTAGATCTGTTTGCTTCCCTTCAGGACAGGCAGCTGAGACAGTTATGCACCAGGTTAGCTTATTCTAGGAGCCTGTAAAATGTATGCCTTCTCCTAAAATGGGATTGGTCAGTTCATTTCTGATTTTTCCCCAGGGTACTAATCAAAGAGAGAGAGAGGAAAGGCCACAAATGATTCTTATAGCACCATTTTTTGGCTAAAACAGCATTGCTTCCCTCTCCTAAATTCCTTGTCATGGGAGAAACATAGTGTTACCTTGGTGAGTGGACCTGTTATCACAAAACAGAGTTACTGCTCCACCCAAACTTTGCCACACTAATGCTGACAGCCTCAGTGATCTTACTATGATCCCAGACAGGCACTAATACTCAGAAGCTGTGTTAAACATTATGAAGGAGGCTGTGAAAATCAGCTTAAGAAAATCCAACGTAGCGAAATGAACAATCTCTTTCTGGTGCCAATTCAGGGACCTTGACTCCCAGAAATGCTTAAATGGCATAAGTCCTGAAAAAATTCTCGGATCTTTGTGAATAGACTTGACTTACAAATTAAAAAAAACACATGCTTCCACTATTTCTGCCTGTCTACCCGTGGACCCTTCTTTATATTCTAGACCTTCAGCTAAGCAATTCGTTAGGGAAGTCTTCCATTGCAGACCACCTACAAAGCAGATTATCCACCATGGTATCTTGGCGGTGTCCTAGAAAGTCTTGACCCACTTTAAGCTAGCATAATCCCTGTCCTTCCATTTAGTCTCTTGGAAGACACTGTTCTTGGTAGCAGTTACCTCAGCTCGACAAATCTCTGACCTCCAAGCCTTGATGTGCAGATAGCCATTGATGACTCAGGACACTACTTCCTCCTTTATGCCCAAGATGATTTCAAAATAACCACTTAACCAAACCATACAGTTACTGTTCTTTTTGCTAAGCCACAAAGTACAGGAGAAAGAAACCTTCATTCCCTGGATGTGCTTAGATACAACTAAAGATTATAAGAAGTCTGAACAGCTGTTTATCTCATTTGCAAAAAGGAAAAGGATAGACCTGTCAACAAGAAGACTGTTTCTGAATACAACTGTGAAGCCAGAGGTGATGCAAGGCTAAAAGTGAATGATTGCTAAATGTGATTATGCTAGGCTTGAAGCAAACAAAAAAAGTATCCTCATTGTGTATTGTTTTTTCATCTGTTTCTAGCATGTTGATTGGCAATGTATGTTACCTAGTAAAAACTTTTTTGTCCAGATGTTAAAGGGCGGAGTGAGGGACTAGTTCACAGACAGGGATATAGCACCTTCTCCTAAGATAACAGATGATGAAACAACATTGGAATGCAATTGTCATTGAAACTTTTAAGGCCCGTTTGGGATCCAATTAAAGAAGCAGCAGGTGTGAAGGTATTGGGACAAACTCATACTGTTGTGATGAGTGTGGGTCTAGCTAGTTCATAACCAGTCTCTCTAGCAACAATGAAGTCACACAAGGACTGTGGCTATATAATTGTGACTTAATGAAATGTTGAAAGACTAGTGTGAAGTTGGCGTGAGAACATCCTACCTTTTAAGGTACAGTACTCCTTGTAGCAGCTAGCTAGGAAACCTAGATAGCTAGAGTTAGATTTTTCTGTATGCTTTCTATCTATGTTTATTGTACTTCACTTTAATCTTCTTTGTGTGTCAACCTATGTATATTTAATTTGGTATTCATGCTATTTCCTTTTTTAAGCTATTGTGGCTGGTATTTATTTTTATGCACTGCTGCTTAATTGAGAAGAGGGTAACCATTTACACTGAGAAAAAACACACTATAAGGACCACATCTTTGAGACTGCTTTGTCCAAGTACTCTGTAAAAGAGATAGCAAGTGGCACAATCAGAGTATACCAGTAACTGGAAGTCTCTGGCTTTCTTCAGAGTGGTGGCAATACTACAAGGCCCAGGAAGAAAGCTGGGTGGAACTGGATGATACAACATCCGTCCCTGGAAATTGTGTGCAACTGTGTGAATGTTAAAAATAATACTTTGAGTGAAAGACAGTTACTGTGGATAGAGGGGCACTGGGAGACATTGGTTCACACAGAGAGAGAGAGAGAGAGAGAGAGTGGTGTAGTTCTGTAAGTGAACAGTGTACAGTCTAATTTGGGTGTGGAAGTTGGAGACCCAGACCCAGGACAGTAGCATACTCCCTCTATGTCAGTGCCAAAGTTGTGTTTTGTGGATTATTCTTTGAAACAGAGGGTAACCACATCTTCTTCACATTTAGTGGCATTGATTGTCACAAGGCTGTCACAACAGCATTGCCTCTCCTTTTGCTACCAGCATCATGAGAAACCAGTTCTGGGCTGTATAAGGATGCATTCTTCTAGAACCACAGCCTTCCTTAGAGGAGTCACCAACCAAGCCATCCTTGAAGTAGTTACTACTTTTGTGCACATATTCTCTCAACATTACACTCTGGGGGCTGCATCTAGAGCGACGGCAGGATTTGCTCCATGTAGCCTGCAAAGCCTTGTATCCAAAGAACCACTCCACTTCCCTATTTCTTGCAAGAAGTGAAGACTGCAACATTGAATACTACGACAAAAGTAGTACTGCTGTGTTAGCATCTTACCATACATGTAGATGTTTTGAGTAGTTTTCTGTCTATCCCCCTTCCTTGGTATTCTTTAAATTTTTTTGGGTTGTAGTGGCCCTTCAATTTCTAAGTCATACATTCCTCCTACTACTATACTATGCCCTCTTTTCTAATTTGTTGACTGCCTTCCAGGAGAAAACGTGATGAGAGGATAGCCATTTGAAATGTTGGGACCTGCTGGAGCAAGTCCCAAAACACAGAATGAATGGGCGAAAAAATGGACTGAAGTATACCAAGACCCAGATGGACATTTCTCAGAATATCCTTTTCTGTGAAGTTATGATTATCTCAAAGTTAGTGTGTATAAATATGGGGGCCAAAAAAAGGAGTTTAACAGAAGAGTGATGCTTGTAATTTGCTTTTCTCCCACATTTTTGATTCTTTTTTTTTTCAAAGTGTCAGCACTTGGCATTTCGAGTGCTGACATTTCAGTAAGATGAGGACCTTTGGAGTGGATCTAGGCCAGTTGTGGAAGTTCCACCTGGTCCACTGAGCTCCGATGCCCAGGGCTGTCACCCTGGCTTTTGTCTATGGCTATAAATATCTGAAAATGGTGTCAGCTGATGTGCTATTTGTACCACTGATATGTGAGAGCTTTGGCTGAAACATTGACAGAAGTTAGAGGTCTGAAAGGCTTTTCCATCTGGGGGCTGCCTGCAGGCAGAATATCCCAAGAAGAGTGAAATGCAACAGTGAAACTACTTGAATGTCTATATCTATGGCAAGTGTCTAAGGAACAACTGTTTTGTCTTCTCCATTCTTCATCTACCAAAAGTAGGTCATGCTAGTGACTTTCTTATGCTTTTTATTTCCAATTTTTTTTAAGTACTTGCTGTTGAAAGTCACGTTTCTGACTATAACCCTCTGTTTTGACCCTGAAGTGAATAGGTTTCTAATGAATTAATCAGCATGAATCTTTCCCTGTGTATTTTCACAGAGGAAGCCTTTACTACTTTAGTGGTAGAAATCTTTTGGTAAGATTCCTTATCATACACCAAGAGTTCTTTCCTTTCATTTTATGTAGCAATTTTTCTCTGAATTTACAGCTGGGCTTTCTTTTATGACTCATGATAGGTTTCAGACAGCTTCATCAGTTCTTTCCAGCCAAAGACAGATTTTAGTTCCTTTTTAAATTTCTATACCTATCCATTTTTCTTTTAGCCGAGTGTGTATTGTTAACAGTGTGTCAGGCTGCTATTTCCCTTTCCTGTTCTTCCTAGGAATATATTTAGAACTGTGTGGTGTTGGTAGTGTGTCAGGCTGCCGCTGCCACCCTTCTCAGTTATTACTAGGAGTATATTTATGGCAGTGTGTGTGTTCTTAGTGCTGTATCAAGCTGCTATTGCTGCCGCCACCCTTTCCAGTTATTACTAGGAATATATTTAGGGTAGAGAATGTGTTCTTAGTACTGTATCAAGCTGCTGCTGCCACCCTTTCCAGTTATTACTAGGAGTATATCTAGGGGAGTGAATGTGTTCTTAGTACTGTATCAAGCTGCTACTGCTGTCGCCACCCTTCTCAATTATTACTAGGAGTATATTTAGGGCAGTGTGTGTGTTCTTAGTACTGTATCAAGCTGCTACTGCTGCCGCCACCCTTTCTAGTTATTACTAGTATATTTAGGGTAGAGAATGTGTTGTTAGTACTGTATCAAGCTGCTACTGCTGCCGCCACCCTTTCCAGTTAGTAGTATATTTAGGGTAGAGAATGTGTTCTTAGTACTGTATCAAGCTGCTGCCGCCACCCTTTCCAGTTATTACTAGGAGTATATTTAGGGCTTTGAATGTGTTCTTAGTACTGTATCAAGCTGCTACTGCTGCTGCCACCCTTTCCAGTTATTACTAGGAGTATGTTTAGGGCAGTGAATGTGTTCTTAGTACTGTATCAAGCTGCTACTGCTGCCGCCACCCTTTCCAGTTATTACTAGGAGTATATTTAGGGCATTGAATGTGTTCTTAGTACTGTATCAAGCTGCTACTGCTGCTGCCACCCTTTCCAGTTATTACTAGGAGTATATTTAGGGCAGTGAATGTGTTCTTAGTACTGTATCAAGCTGCTGCCACCCTTCCCAATTATTACTAGGAGTATATTTAGGGCAGTGAATGTGTTCTTAGTACTGTATCAAGCTGCTACTGCTGCTGCCACCCTTTCCAGTTATTACTAGGAGTATATTTAGGGCAGAGAATGTGTTCTTAGTACTGTATCAAGCTGCTGCCGCCACCCTTTCCAGTTATTACTAGGAGTATATTTAGGGCAGTGAATGTGTTCTTAGTACTGTATCAAGCTGCTACTGCTGCCACCACCCTTCCCAATTATTACTAGGAGTATATTTAGGGCAGTAAATGTGTTCTTAGTACTGTATCATGCTGTTGCTGCTGCCTTTCTCTGTTTATTAGGGATGTATTCAGAACTGTGTGGTCTCAGTGGCATATCAGGCTGCTGCTGCCCCCCTTCTTAACTGTGAGAGTATTTGGAACAGAATGTTCTTCATATTGTATCAGGTTGCTACTGCTGCCCACCTTACCACCCCCCCCCTCCAATTTTTACTAGAGGTATATTATAGTCCACGGAATATCTAACTGTGCTCTGTCCTCTCAGTTTCCATCGTACATTTAACTGAGAGAAGTCTTGACTTATTGTATGATGTTAGATTAGGTACTAAACCCACAAGATGCAGTACTTTACTAAACATTGCCTGAATTGATCTGTCTAATAGGATATGCTTTATCTTCATGAATATATCCACTTCTACCCTTCTTCTCATAACATTTTACTTGCAGGCCTAAGGGTCCCTAGTAAGTGTGACAGTATTCTCAGAATCTAGTAAAAATTTCAAAAACATAGGAAAGGTACATCACTCCATATTCAAATGTGTAGCAGTTGCAAAGCTCCAGTTCACTATTTATTGTGCTCTTCACCTTTCTGTTTCCAAAAGTTGTACTTGTACAGGTAGGATTTTTATTTATTTATTTATTTTTTTTGGTTTGATAGTATCTCATCTAGGTAGGCACTGTCATCATTCTTTAAAAAACCCATAACTACTGACCATGATATATTGCTTACAGTAATAACCTTTTTAGATATCTTGACAATGACATGAGCGCTGTTGTCTTACATTGACTTCATCAGAATCTAATACTATCTTTATTTCCTTCTCATCCAACAACACTGTACATTAGACTAACCTAGTATCCACCAGGATTATACATTTAGCTAACTTAGTAGTTGCCTAGATGCAATATGCTGATTTTACAGTTTTAGCATTTTACCAAATTCAATTGGTACAGATTTCTTATCAATGGGCTGCTTAGAAATCCCATTTAATGAAAGGCAAATTTACATTTACATTATTAGCAGTTTGGTTAAAAGTCACATTTTGTAACGTACAGCATTACTAGTTAAACATTTTAGCAATATGTCCCTTTCCCCCCACATTAAGCAAGCAGTAATGCCTGACACTGTGGGTCTTGCAGGAAGTAAAAGACCATATGGGGGTGTTATGAGGCCTGACACTGCAGGCAGAGGTCCTCCACAGCCCTGTAAAATAGGGTGCAACACTCAACCTGTGATTAGAAAGTAAAGTAGCTGTTAAATTGGTTTGTCTTTGTTTTATTATTAGTATGTGTTTTTTATTTGTGTATTTTGATGTAACTGTTAGTCGGGATAGTTTACACCCAGGTTATGTAAGTATTTAGTAATGTTTATACACACAATGTATATGCATAGACAGTATGTCACATTTACATACAGACACACACACACACACACACACACACACACACTAGTATTTACATACAGACACACACACACACACTAGTATATAGACAAATAAACAGTCTCACACATATACTGGCACTCAGATGTGTCCAAGCATGCACACACATAGTCAATGCACCTTCTCACTCATGTGTACAAATACACACACAAATGTACCCGGCAATTATAGTCACGTTCTTGAATTTGTACTCCTCAAATGCCATATTGTGACCAAGTGAATGAAAAATACATAAATAAAAGTAATATTAGACACACGTAATGCAGAACATTACAACTCATCCCTCAAAACACACACTGTTTCTCTGTGTCTCGCATGTGCGCACACACACACACATTTTGTAACTGCTGTTGGTACTGTAGGTGCTTTTATTGGCTCATTTTTAGCACTTTTTGCATCCTCAGTAAAAAAACTGTGTTTAATGAGTGTAAGGAAAATGACAAGCCCATATAACTGATGCTGCAGTTATTTATTTTTTTCCTTCTCACTAAACAATGGCATTTTAGTCATATTTAGCAAGCATAAGGAAGATGGAGACCATTTCTTTTTTCATCTATTTCTTCATGACAGGTTAATACAGTGCTTTGAAGCAGTGGAAATGTTTTTATAGGGCTCTCCTCGTACATTTATATCATGTTGGTGAATGTTTCGTATACAGTAGGGCATTACTTTACATTTTGAACATTTTCTAATGTATATTGTTTCACTTACTGGCATTCTCTGGGTGATTACAGGCACAGGCTTGGCTTCTGAGTTCTAAACGAGGCTTCATTAGCAAGTTATTAACTTGTTTCTGGAGCCTAATTAATTGTTCATCAGTTAGCTTACTCCTGTCCTGAAAGGCTCTTCTACACTGTCATCTTCATGCAGTTCTGCAGCATAGCTTCCACTAATTTTCACATTTTGATAAACGAAAAGGATGACAGTTTATTCAAACATGAAGCAAGTGTCGTTTTTTCAGTCTCTCTCTTTCTCTGTTAGTTGGGAAATTAGTACCAAAGGTAGTGTTGCATGGCTATTTCTCCCCAATTACTATAAACACTGTTCCTACCTCTCAGTCTGCATACTGTTCTTTACTGCTACAATAATTACAAATATTTGGATTTAATTTAAAAGTTTATTTCCCATTTTATAGCTCAAACACTGATAGAAATTTACTAAACAAAGCAATACAGTCTCGCAACGAAAACAGCCTTAGCATTAACAGTAAACTTTACTTTTCATTGAAACGACATTGAAACCCATATGCAAAGAAAATTTGTCTGACCAGTGGCAGATAAAGTTTACTTTTGGACCATTTCCAAACCTTATACCCCTTGCACACTTTTTTAGGACCATACATACATACATACATGCATGCATTCTTTGATTCACCTTCTTGATTGATTGTATTAAATTATATTCCTTGTATAATACAGCACCACTTGTTAAGACTGTGTTAAATCTGTAGTTTTGAACATTTTCCAGTAAGCAGTTAAACAAAGCATATGAACCAATAATGACAGAACTGCCCATTTCAGAACATTGACCCAAAAAGGCCACTCAAACTTCTTCCATTACAATTCATCAATATCAGTCTGAGATCTGTAACTAATGAAGATGTTACTGCCAGCAAACAAGGTTATATTTCAGTGTTTCATCACAAAGTCAGTGACTGCTGCCCTTAAAGAATGAATTGCCTGTTACATAAAAAAAACAAAAAAAAAACATTGGTAAGCTAGTAGTACTGCACTTGGGAATGGATGGCAAACTTGGCAACAAGTTAATAGTTACTAGACATCTCATCCAAATGAGGACACACTAAGAACTGCAGCAAACCCCCTGAAAAGTACAACACAGTATCTGCAATCCATCTACGTGCTGTGGGAATGGAACCCACAGATTTCTGCATCAAAAGCAAGTATGCTACCTGTTTTACTACTAACTCTGCTTTCAAATTCTATAGCACAGTAGCGATGACCATTTGCTAAACAAAATAGTTGCACCTTGAAAGATTTCACGCATGATCAGTAATAAACTTATCACATTTCCTTGCAAATGCAGTGAAGCTCACAATTCTTTGCAAATGCAGTGCAACTCACAATTATTTGAAAATGTACTGAAACTTGATTATTTTGTTCATAAGTTCATAGGTGTGTACTAGGCTAATGGCCCTGGAACCTTTATAAGCCTAGCCCAAAAAAAAGTTGCACAGGTACCCTGCTACCTGATGTTAGTTCACAGTGCCCATAAACATCAGTCCCAAGTCTTGAACCCATGACCCAGTACACTGTAGTCAGAGCAATGTACCACTACACCATCTGAGCTGTCAAGATTATATCACCCCAGAATGGACTGAAACCCACAATCCCTGGCTTAGGAGGCCAGTGCCTTATCCATTAAGCCCCTGGGACCTGGTTTGGTAGTTGGTGTAGAGGACACGGGTTCTTGTCTTCTATAACCAAAGTACAGGGTTTGAGCCTGAGCAAACTATCTGCCATCCCTAACTAGGGCATTTCACACACATGCTTCTTACCAATGGATGGAATGTCTTTCAGTGCAGGTGTGTTTCCATGTCCAGGGCTACTGTGTTTGTCAGGCAACAAGTGTGTATTTGAATTCCACTTGCAGAATGAGGAAAGCAACATGTGTGTGTTGAAGCACACAGGGACACACAGATGCAGTGGGGATTCTTAAAGAAGAAATCCCTTAAAGAATACATGTATTTTTTTAATTAAAAAAAGTAAATAATGTGGCAACCTTCTCAAGGCCTCTTCCCAGCCAGCGGGCCATAGGCGAATGCCTAGGCTGCCTAGTGCTGGAACAGGTTCTGTGGGAGACGTAACTCTTTAGTTCAATGCACTTTATTTTCAGTGGTATATGAAAGTAAAATAAAAACAGGCATCACGTTGTAGTAGGAAAAGTCACTCAAAACTAATAATTTACTCTCTGATCTATCATCCACCAAATGATGATCATCGTGTTTCACTGTTACAGTCATTACATTTGGGTAATCTGCTGGCAGGTTGCCCTCAGCCTGGTTATCAAAGTCTTGGGTCCTCCGTCGGTTGCTGTCTCTTCTTCCATGACGTCAGGTCGTCAGGGATCTAAAACATGTAACCGATGCCATTACATCAGTCTTTCTTGCCGCACGGTGCCCGAAGCAGTTCACAAGTGCCGGTCGGCCTACTCCTGAAATTTTTGTTTTCGAGTTTCAGAACCGAAGTCTTCAACTAAAAGCTAAGTACCCCATTGGGGAAACTTTTTCTTGCTCCTTACCGATGTCAGTAAAAGGTAATAATTGTATTACTTGTGGGAAGCAAATACCTCATAAGGATTTTCATTTGTACTGTATTCCTTGCCTAGGCCCTGACCACGACGTACCTTGCTTTCGGTTTTGTGCTTTACTTAATCGGCGCACTATCCATCGTCTGTACATTTTTGATTCTAAATATTTCGGCTCTCGGTTTAATTATCCAGAAGTGATGTTGGTTAGCCATCCGAATACCGAAAAAACACAAAGAAAAAGATAGAGACAGGACATTGAGGTCCAAAACTGCTGACAACGGTTCTCCTAAGCCAGTCGGCAGTTCGCCAGTACTCAGTGAGGCGCTTCCCCAGCCCCTGATACCTGCTACTTCGGATTCGCAGGCCTCTGCTGAGACCCATTCAGAGTCCGGTATGCCGCGAGATGCTTCACATATGGAACCCACGGATGTCTCTACCTTGGATGGGTCCGGAGCTGCTGAGCAGGCATACAGACTTGCATATTAAACAGACTCCAACTTCAGTACTAAGGCCTAAATCTCGATCTATGTCTAAAAAAACCGATGCCCAGGCCACATGTTAAGGCCCCCCTATGCCTAAAAAACAAATGATCAAAATGGCTGAAGATTTAATTACTCTAATCAGGGGCAGTCAACCCCCCCCCCCAAGAGGCCTAAGATTGAACTTGACTATGTATCTTCTGAACAGGACCCTGTTTCTTCTGACTCTTCTAATGATCTGGATTTGTCCATACCTACTTATGAGGACTCTGATGCAGAGGATTCCATTCCCTCTGCCTCTCCGCATGAGGATTTCTCTTTTGGGGAAACTTTACATACCTTAAGAGAGCATTTCCACTGGGAAAGTCAGGATTTCTCTGAAGCCAAAAAGAGGCTTAGGGATTTCCTTCTTCTTCCTCAGCATAGGCCTTTGGCTATAACTACTATACTAGACATTGTTGATGTGTTTTCGGAATCCAGTATGGCCCCTGATTCCTTGCCTCCAGCCCCTAATAAACCAGACAGGTACTACAGGGTTCGTGAGTCCCACAAATTCCTTTTCAAGAATCCTGTTGCGGACCCTGAAACCATTTCTCTGGGGCCCAAGGGCATTAAAGCTTCTACTGCTAAAAATCCTACCCCTTCTGATGGAGACTCCAGGGCACTGGATAGATGTGGTAAAAATATTTATACTTCTGCAACCTTAGCAATCAGGGCTTTAAACTGTCAATTCCATATGCTAAAATATCAACAGCATATCATGGGACTGCTTAAACAGAAAATGATGTTGATTTCTGACTGTGTGGAGAAAAAAAGATTTACAGGATTTATTGCATTCAGCTGAACAAGTTGGCAAACATACTTTGCAATGTGGTTTTGATTCTTTAGAAGCCTCTTGCAGGGCTGCTGTTACTGGGTCTGTGCTTAGAAGGCATGCTTGCTTAAGGAGCATTCTCTGCCTGATCATGTTAAAGCAAAACTTTTGGATGCTCCTTTACAACAGGACCGCTTGTTTGGCAGTAAGGCTGAAGAAGTTCTAAAAAAGATAAAGCTAAATCTATGCAAACTGTGAAAGATTTCTTACAAGTACAACCTCCTAGATTTAGTAGGCACTTGCCTACTAAGAAATGGTCCTTTCCAGCTCCTTCCAGAGCCACTCCAGCCAAACCCAGACATTCCAAAAGCATCAGGTTTCAGTCCCAAGGGACTTTCAGAACTAAGCAATGGGGTGCTTTCACTTCCACATCTGGAAACAACAAGGCACCACCCTCTCAATGACTTCCCTTTAAAATTACCAAGCACTTACCTCTTAGCCGCCCCTTTGGGGGGAAAACAGGCTCTTCATTCAAGCAACTGACAACTTACAACCCAGGACAAATGGGTTTTAAATATAGTGTCCCAGGGATACAGATTTCATTTCCACATGCTGCCAACTCCAAACGCGTAGCCAGACCTGCCCCCAAATCAGTGGGCAGAGGCTCAGAAACAAGTACTTTCCCTCCTAAATATGGGGGCTATTCAACTAGTACCAGAAGAGGAAAAGGGATAAGGTTTCTATTCCAGACTATTCCTGGTACCCAGAAAAGACAAATCATGGCGTTTAATTCTGGACCTGTCCACTCTAAACACCTTTCTGGACATTCCAAAATTCAAGATGCTGACTCTTCACCAGTTACTTCTTATGCTAGGCAAGGATGCCTGGTTGGCAACTCTAGATTTAAAAGAGGCTTACCTGCATATCCCAATCAGGGAATCTTGCAGAAGATACCTACGCTTCAAAGCAGGCTGCATGCATTATCAGTTCTCTGCACTGCCCTTTGGCTTGTCTACTGCAACAGGGTATTCACAAAATGCCTGGCTCCAGTAATTGCATTTTGCAGGCAAAGAAATGTTCAAATATATCCATAAATGGACGATTGTCTAATTCCGGCAGAAAACCAGGCCATTCTTCTAAAACATCTGGCATTTGTAAAAAGAGTTCTAACCTGTCTAGGGTGCACCATAAACGTAAAGAAATCTCAACTGGTACCCTCTCAAAAAATTACATTCCTTGGTGCAAGCGTGACCTCAAACCAGTGACAAGTGGAGTATCACAGGGTTCCGTCCTGAGACCTCTCCGTTTTGGTATCTACTTCTCTGAAGTGCAGGCTAACACAGAAGGCCTCTGGCTAACGAAGTTCGCAGATGACTGCAAACTAGGAACCATAGTCAAATCCCCAAATGATGTGGACATCCTACAGAAGGGCCTCACTGAGACAGATGCCTGGTGTCAGAGCCATGGCCTGAAGCTCAATGCCAAAAAGTGCAGTGTCATCCCCTTTGGTAAAAACTCTATACTCATGAACTACCACATAGGCAGCAATCTACTTAACACCGAATGCGTGATAAGAGACCTTGGGACCCAGGTGGACAGTAGTCTCTCCTTTGATAGTCACATCGCCACAGTAGTCAGGAAGTCCTTCTACGTGGCACACCTCATCATAAAAGGGTTCTCATCCAGGAAAAAAGAGGGCATTGTTCCCCTCTACTCGTCACTCATTAGACCCATTATAGAGTACAACGCTCCTTTTGGAATGTATCTCACAAGACATCTGCAGCAGCTGGAAAGGCCACAGAAGTACCTCACAAAGAGGATTACTTGCCTCAAGCAAATGCCCTACACTGACCACCTCAAAAAACTCCAGCTTTACTCCATAGCATATCGCCTACTCTGAGGTGATCTCTGCCTAACATATAAAGCTGTGTCAGACCCAGAGCTGTTGCACATGCTACACCTAAAGAAATCCCAATCCCTCCAAGCTACATGCTCTAGGGACCTAAACCTCGTCACCACAATAAACAGGACATGCTGGAGGGATAGATTCCTGTCCCATAGACTTCCTATACTCTGGAACAAGCTACCCATCTATGTCAAGCAAAGTTCTTCATTAACACTCTTCAAGAAAAATCTTGAGTGGATGGGAAATAGGAAATACACCCCGGGGATCACTTCTGCATCTCTGCTGGACAATGGCACAGGAAAATAACTTTCTTGGGTGGCATAAGCTATGGAACCTTGCTCTGAACCTATGAATACAACTGCCCAGATGGCTTTCCTTACGCCAGAAAAGCAAATTCATTTGGTGACTTACTTCATACAGGTGGCCACAAAAACCCTGTTATCTGCAAGGCAAATACTGCAAGCCTTGGGGTTCATGGCCTCCTGCATTCTTCTAATTTCATATGCAAGACTGCATATGAGGAAACTTCAGTGGTACTTAAAAAGTTTAAGGAGTCAACATTGTCACAGCCTGGAAACAATGATTCCTATCGTACCTTGCCTGCACCTAGAGTTCCTATGGTGGGCAGAGGCCTGCCACCAAAACAAGGGACTGCCATTCACACCACCCCCTGCCGCCCAAACCCTAACTATAGATGCATCAGACTATGCACGGAGGGCTCATCTGGTAGGAAAGTGCATTCAGGGCAAATGGAGCCCAAATCAAATGCACCTTCATATCAATCAAAAAGAAATGCTAGCTGTACAGAATGCACTGATGTCCTGGATGAAGGTATTCCTTGAAGGCTAATTACTGATATAGATGGACTACACCACGGTTATGTGGTACATAAACAAGCGGGGGGGGGGGTACACATTCCTACCCCCTCTGCAGACTAGCCATGGCATTCTGGAACATGGCCTTGAGCTACCAAGTACAACTACAAGCCCAATTCCTGCCAGGAAAGCAGAATGTTCTGGCAGACGAACTAAGCAGAAATCTCATGGACCCACACGAATGGAAGCTGGAACCATGGATTTTCAACATGTTGACATGCAAATGGGGGAGCCCAGACATAGATCTTTTTGCCTCACCCCAGAACTACCAGTTGGACAAATTTTGCACAAGAACTCATCACAAAAAAGCCTGGAAAGTGGATGCTCTGTCCTTCAGCTGGAAAAACCTATCAGTCTATGCCTTTCCCCCTCTGCCTCTGCTCTCCAAAGTTCTACTAAAAGTCAAACAGGACAAACCAAAAATGATTTTGATTGCTCCAGACTGGCCTCGCCAACACTGCTACCCACTTCTGCGCAGTGTCACACATTTCACTGTGGCACCTGCCTCAGACACCTTCCTTACTGTCTCAGCAGGAGAACCAAATTCTGCACCCTCAGCTCCAAACATTGAATCTTGCAGCATGGCTAATCACTTAAATTCCCCCTTAGCATCCCTCAGCAAACCTGTGATGGATGTCATTTTGGAGTCGAGAAGACCAAGTACTAGAAAATCTTGTGCTGACAAATGGAAAATATTCTGTGCCTGGAATTAATCTCAAGGGATGAGCACAGCAGTGCCCAATTTACCTCAGATTTTGCAATACTTTAACTGAGATGCTTCACAAGGGCCTGTCTTTTTCTTCCATAAAAATCCATGCCTCAGCCATTTCAGCTCATTACAACACAGAACCCCCTCTTCTCTCATCCTCTTCTAAAGCAGTATCTCAGAGGGGCCAAAAGCTTGAGACCACCCAGGAGAGCTCCAACCCCTGCCTGGGACCTCAACTTTGCATTGGAGAAACTCACTCTACCTCCTTTCGAGCCAGCTGCTACTACAGACTTAAAATTTCTTTCCTGGAAAACAGCCTTCCTTTTAGCAATCACTTCAGCTAGGATATCTGAATTACAGGCCCTTATGGCAGTGGAGCCTTTCATCATCTTTCTTGCAGACAGGGTGTCACTCAGGACCAATCCATCTTTCATGCCCAAGGTGGTATCCAGTGTGGCTCTTAATCAGTCCATTCATTTACCAGCTTTCTTTCCCAATCCACAGAACAAGGAGGAGTGGATTCTGCATTCATTGGATGTACACAGACAACTTAGATTCTACTTGGACAGGAATAAATCTCGAAGAAAATCTGAACAACTGCTGGTAGCATTTGCTGCAGGGGCAGAGGGGAAGGCTATTTCAAAGCAAACCATTTCTAAATGGATAAGCCATTGTATTAATTTCTGTTATAAGTACCATTGCAAACCTATCCCCCAGGGAATCAGATCTCATTCCACCAGGGCGGCATCTACTTCAACAGCCTTTCTCAGAGGTGTTCCTACCAGGGGTATTGTAGAAGCTGCTACCTGGAGTTCAGTTCATACTTTCACCAAGCATTGTCACTTACCAATTTTCTCTAAATCCAGAGCTGGTTTTGCCACTGCTGTTTTGCAGGGCCTTATAGCTGGTCCTAATGCTGTATAAATCCATCCTCCCAACCATAGCTTTGGGAATCTACCCAAATGTAATGACTGCAACAGTGAAACACGATGAACATAGTACAGTTGTGTACACTTACCATAAATGTAGATGTTCGAGTGTATTCACTGTTGCAGTCCTGGTTACCCTCCCTCCAGCCCCCTCTTTTTCTCTTACTATATCTCTACTTTCTTTTACTATGCTCAAAAGCCTTTTTGGTGTATTTGCTTTTGTTCGGGGCAAGAAAAACTGATGTAATGGCGTCGGCTGCATGTTTTATACCCCTGACAACCTGATGTCATGGAAGAAGGGACAGCAACCGATGCAGGACCTAAGACTTTGTTAATCAGGCCGACTGAGAGCACCCTGCCAGCAGATTACCCAAATGTAATGACTGCAACAGTGAATACACTCTAACATCTACATTTATGGTAAGTGTACATAACTGTACTTTCTAGATAGTCTCAGGCTAGGGCCAAGTAATCCTTCACTTAGATCCTCAGGCATTCTTCTGATGTTTCAAGTCCTCTTCCAGGATATTCTGGAGCTGGCCACATCCAAGAGTCTCTACTCTCTATCAAATATTTCTTCTTCCCTGAGAAGCAAATACTTTTTCAAGTTGGTTTCTTAGTTAGTAACTATCAGCAGTCCCTACTTTTGGCCAGGCACTCCATCCACACTGAGAGGCAGTCATCTCTAGTGTACTGGACAGAAGCCTTTCCTTGTAATTGTCTGCTTTGTAGGTAACCAAGTCAACATGGTTTGTACCGTTTACTTTATGATTAGTATATGTTACATTCCTGGAAGTTCAAGTAACACACTATTTTCCAAGCATTTCCACAGTTAACCAGCATTTTTTTCACAGATGTTTAACTTTTGCAGCGTCACACCTTCCAGGTTTATTTGCTTGTTGAAGTATGAAATATTTTTAGGAATTAGCATGTAACTGTTTTATCTGACATTCTTGTTTGCAGTACTAGCTGCATGGTGCTAAGAAATGGATTCCCTAGCTATGACCCTGTAAACCTAGGTTGAGTGGCAGACTTGAACACAGGAGGAGCTGGCTTTGGGGGTTGTGAATGAGTAGCTGAAATACAGATTTGCCTATTCCAGTAGGAAGGTGGGTTTCTTACCCTTTTAATGCAGCTAGCTGCTTATAGTTATATGATGGCATGTAATATAAACACTGTTTTAGAGAAAAAAAAAAGAGTTTAGAAAACTTTATTGGTAAATGATAATATTGGCCCAAATGTTAGCTATCAGTTGTGGTAAATACTTAATTCAAAACAAAAAAAATAGAGAATCAAATAATTTAGAATGTCTTCGATTTAGTATCAGGAGAACCTGATAAGTTTAAAACCATTTTTCAACAAGATAAAAATTTTGGAATTACTGGCATTCCATTACTGAGGACTGAACTTCAAAAATGCTACATTATGAGTACAGTGTGAAAAAGGCTATTTAATATAGGAGTAAGATAAAATAATTTAATACATATTTTATGATGAATATAACCAAAAATAGTTATGAAGACCATACTTTAAATAATTGGCTGCAAGATAATCCAACATTTTATTTGGAAATTCATAACTCACATATTTCATTGTTTGATCTGAGAGATGCTGTCACATTGCTGAATACAGTAAAGCTCCAGGACCAGATGGATTTATAGTTAGAGTCTATCAAGCTTTAATTAATAAATTACCCCTCACAGTTTGACATTATCACAATGGAAGAGATATCTCAGTATATGAATTTACCTGAAGTTAATATTAATTTGGAAAGATGGTAAGGATGTTTCTGAACTGCATTACAGGCCTGTTTCACTAATAATTTTTGACTATAAGATAATAGCTGAAGCAATTAATAAAAAATTAATAGAAATTAAAAGATAATTTAGAGAAATATTATAATTTGCATAGTGTGGATCTTATCCAAATAGAATGATGTAAGCAAAACAGTTCTATTTAATTATACATGGAAACCTCAAATAAGTCTCTGAAGAAACAACCACCGAGGAGAAATGTATGCACACATTTATTGCAAAACACACAATAAAATGTTAAGCACTTTCTGCAACTATTGCTTACATCAGAACATAAAACATCTTCTACAACTGAATAAAAGGCTTCTCAATATTTTTGTTCATTTTCAACAAGTTTGGCATGGAGTCACAAAGTGAGGAGAATCCAGAGGAATTCCTGTTGAATTTGAGCACATACCTCAATCCATTAAAGTACTGCGGTGGTGGTGCTGCGGTAGCGCTGTCACCTCACAGTAAGACGTTGTCCTGTTCAATTCTCAGCTAGAGCATCTTCTGTGTGGAGACATGCGTGAATGGGCATACCTTCGTTGAAGGTTGTGCGTCAGGGCTGGCAACTCGGCACGTAAAAATCTACTGCCAATCATTAGCGGACTGGAGTTCCGCTGTGGCAACCCCTAACCGGGAAAAGCCGAAAGACACAACAACCTCAATCCATTAAAGTCCACTGGTACATAGTGCTCCAGTGAATGAAGAGGGACAACCAGGACCAAAGATGGTTTAATAACAAGAATTGATCAGCAGTTATACAAGGGATTCTTAGCACTCCATCTTTTGATTTTTATGATGGTATGGAATCTATTGTATTACCTTCACATATGCCCAAAGTTTTTTTCAAATAAAGACTGGTTGTTCAGAGACCTGGAAGCATCTCTGATTAAATATAAAAGACTGCAGTGGGACATTGCTTTTTTGGAGTATTGCATGAAATTCCAATCAGAGTTCCTAAAGGTCTTAGAGTGATAAAAAAAACAAATGGTATATTCAGTGACAATTTTCTTCATGATTGGAATAATAATTGTGAAACGGCTGGCTTAGCCTTTCTTAAGTTTTTAAAGCATCACAATGTGGATGAAAGCAGCAAATTAGAAAAGTGGGTAGGAGTATTAATGGACTAACTTGCTGCTAATTCCTCACAGATAGAAGGTAGACTTTCCAGCATTCACAGAAACTAAAACAACTTGAGTCTGTTACTAAAAAGAACAAAAGATTGAAAGAGACAAAAGGGAATGCAGCATTAGATTTGGAGCCACCTTAAAAACAAGAGAAGCCAGTAAGAAGTTCAGAGCACTGATCATGTAAGTACCCAAGAGTTTTCAAAGAGGTTACTGGAAGAAAGTGCGAGTAGCAGTTACACACAATGTTTTTCACCACTTTTAAATTGTAGATCGAATAAAATGAAGGAAAAAGGCAGAATATGGCATTTGGACACAAAATCAGTGAGTAAAAATAGTGCAATGAAGTGCAGGTGAATTTTCCTATCACTGGTGAAGTCATTGCAGGGAATTTTTTAGAAACAACATATCACCAGTGAAACATAAAGCATGTCAGCTGCCAGAACAAGAATCCACAAGGTTCTTGAAGAAATTTTCATTATACAAAAATAGATAGACTGATAAGCACTTTTGATCATGTAAGGAATAATGAACTTCATGTAAAATGCTTGCAACTAGGATTGTGTTGGTGTGGTTCATTTTCATTTATATAAATGTATGATTGGTAATGTTTTAGGTGATGGTTTAATAAAGATGTTCCTTGTTTAAAAAAAAAAAAGTGGCAGGAATGTTGCTTAGGTTATATGATATATAGCAATATCTGTAAAGTATATTTTTTTATGTTAATTTAATACAGTTTGTTTACTTTTGTATAAATGTAAATTTGCCTATGTCACAAGTAATAATTCATTAAAGGTGTTAAATAATGAACTTCTTCAGATAAAACTGAACACAATAAATGGGTTTTAAATAAGGCCCAAAGCAGTCATCTTATCAAAGGATGATGTCATTAAACCCGCCCATTTTTGATTCTGAAAGTGCCAATGTGCTATTTAAAGTGTCATTCAAACTGTATAAATACAGTAATCTAAAATGTAAAAATATTCATTCACTAAAACCTTAAAATGTACAAAATAAAAATCAATGAACTTATTAAAATACAACAAAAAAGGAAAATTATTAAAAATTAAAATACAAATTTTCATTAGTATGTTAACATATACACAAACCTATATAAAAATAATAATACTTTATCTAATAGAGCACTAGTCTTTCAAGCCAGGCTGTTTTTATGTCTAGGTATTTGGCACAGGCTGTTATTAAATTATGCCCATCCACTGTGGGATGCATTGGAGGGTTATCAATGTTTTTTATGTATTTTTGGGACTCCACTCATACCTAGATAAAAAATATATGTTAATAAATGAAAACCAGATTTGTAGGGATGCTTGGTATTTCTTAGAGTTGATCAGCAAAGCTGAATGTAATCAAAAAATTGTTTTTATTACTATAGATGTAAAGTATCTCTGTACAATTATACCTTAGGATAAAATTATCCCATGGGTTACTAAACTTATGTTTAAAAAGGGAACCCCCCCCAAGATGAGATTACCCTTTATGAGGAGGAGTTTCACCTGGGTTTGGGTAATAATTACATTATGTTTGATGGAAAATATTATTTATAGAAGAGTAAGGGTAGCCATGCGATCACCGTCGACTTGATTTTTGCAAATTTAGTTATGGCCCATTGGAAGCATACGTTTTTTTATTTGAAAATGATGTAAAAGCCTCGTTCCAGCTTTGTTTATTACGCGGATGATAGTTTTATCCTTTGGAAGGACAAGGTAGAGAATATTGAGTCCTTCATGCAGTACATCAATTATTTAGCCAACTTCTTCTCTTTTACACATGAATGGGCATCAGATAAGATACCCTGTCAGGATATATGAAAGACATAAGGTCCAACAGGTATACATCCAGAATATTCAGAAAAAATACCTAATCTAATATCTTCCTTCATTATACCAGCTCGCACCCATACCATCAAAAAAGGTCAGTAGTTAAGGGGCAGCTGGTGAGGACAACAAGGATAGTTACTTTAGATTCACAGTTTGAAGAAGAGTGTAATAATTTGGTGTGAATGTTTGGTAGGAGAGGATATCCCAAACCTCCTCTTTAGGAATTAGTAAGTGAAGTATACAGTAAAAGAACAGCAGGTCATGTTAAACCTATTTTAAATACTTCATCTGTAGGGCTTGCATCTTACTCAGTCTTCCAGTTTGGATGGAACTCAGTATAATTGTAGCCCAACTAGTAGTTTTATTACATGTTTCAGCAGTGATGCTAAAACACTTAAGTGGATTTTGAACAAAAATTGGGTGATTATGTATGATGACATTTTAGTTAAAAGCAGTGGGTGAAAGACCCACCATAGTATACCATAGGGGCTTGAACTTTAACACTACCTTAGAGAAAATGACAAGCAATAATACTACCACTGCACATAATGACGACCTTAGTCCCACTATGAAAAAATGTGGGCATTGCCCATATTGCAAATATATTAATACTGGCGACTCTTTCAGCATCTGTAGTAAGGGGCATCAGAGGGTAGATACCACTGTGAATCCAAAGGAGTTGTATATGTAGTTTCATGCCAGTTCTGCCAGTGCTTTTATATAGACAAAATGGAAGGTAGATTATGGGACCAGATTCATGAACATGAATATGATATAAAAAGAATACATCTAAGTAATGCATTAGCAAAACATGTAAACATGTTACCCTAACCACCATTTCATATGCTTGGTTATAGAGATGGTCAGTATCAGCATGAGAGGGGTCCCTGGACAGTGGTGTTAGAGGAAAACAGAATTATTTTGGCAATTATTTTTGAATTATTGCAACTGGCCTGGCTTGGATGACTATTGCTTGATCAGTTGTATTTTAACTGGATAAAGTACTATTATTGTTTCCATATAGGTTTGTGTATATGTTATCATCCTAATAAAAATGTGTATTTTAATTTTTAATAGTTTTCTTTTTTTTGTTATATTATTGTTAATAAGTTCATTCATTTTTTTATTTTAATGCATTTTAAGGTTTTAG
Organism: Protopterus annectens; assembly: GCF_019279795.1. Classification (NCBI taxonomy): domain Eukaryota; kingdom Metazoa; phylum Chordata; order Ceratodontiformes; family Protopteridae; genus Protopterus; species Protopterus annectens. The sequence continues at coordinate 354,056,346 of NC_056727.1, read as the reverse complement.
TGAATGAATATTTAACTTTAAATTCCTATGTTTATACAGTTTGAATAGCCTTTTAGCACTTTAAGAAATGTAAATGGGAGGGTTTATTGACATCATCCTTTGATCAGTTGACTGCTTTGGGTATTATTTATAAACCTGTTTTTTGTGTTCAATTTTATCTGAAAAAATTAATTATTGTTACAGGAATAAAAGTGCTTATCATTTTAATTATTTGTGGATAATAAAAGTTTCTTCTAGAACCTTGCAGCTTCTCCTTCTGGCAGCTAATGTAGTTTGTTTCACAAGTTCAAAAACATCAGCAGTCTCGACCTCAGCAGGTGCACCTGAAGGGCAAACAACAGCAGAAACATCAAAAGTAATGCCTTTAGAGTTCCAAATTTACAATTTGTCAGGTATACAGTTATCAGAAGGAGAAACTAAAGTGTTACAGAAAGGTTTCTCTGTCATTCCTTCTGCCCGTTCTGATCTTGTGCAAACTATCATTGATTTAAAAGGGTACATCAGAAAATTAAACTTGAAATTGTTATTTAAGGATGATTGTAACACTAAGATGATTTTGTGGTTCCTAGCATGTATAAGCCAGCTTTACTTCCTATTATTACAGATTTTGAGGACTGTTGTGAAAGAAACACAAACATTTTGGGCAGTTCATGTCATTGTAAGTTTTATAATCTGAATCCAGAGGAAAGACCGAGTCTTAATCAACTAGCTAAGAATGATATCTGCATAATGAAGGCTGATAAAGGGGGAACAATGGCTATCGTGAACAAAATTAACTATACTAATGGCATTTTTAAGTTATTGGAGGACACCAGTTTTTATACAAAGGTGAACAAATAGGATGTCAGCAAGGATACAGATATGTAGATTATTGGCTGTATAGTAGTTTGGTTGAAGGCGTAATTTCAGAGAAAATGTACCAGTTTATTTTACATCACCACACCAAAGATTGGTAAATTATTCTGTGTCCCCAAAATTCACAGGAGTGAAGTGACCCTCCCCATACACCCATTGTGTAGGCGACAGCATCTAAATTAGAAGCAGTGCCCAAACTTGTGGACAGAGCTTTACTTCCTCTAGTTCAATGGACTTCTTCCTTTATCAGGAACTCTGTTGATTTTTTGGGAGAAAATTAAAAATGTAATTGTCAGAAGAAAGACTTCTTGGTGGCTGTTGATGTTCAAATGTTATACACTTGTATTCTTCATGATATTGGTATGGAATGGGTTGCTTTTATGTTGAACAAGGATGACAGTTACACAGGTGATGTAAAATTTTTGGATGCATGTATCGATCAGGTTTTAAGTAATTATTTCATGTTAGAGGGTGAATATTATCATCAGAAAAAGGGGTGGCCATGGGAGCATGTATGGCCCTCAACTATGTGAACTTAGCTATGGCCTATTGGGAAACAGATATTTTTCAATTTATAGAAGTTATGAGAAAGTCTTCCCTTATTTTCGTTTTATCAGTGATTTCTTTTTCATTTGAAGAATGCAGATCAGTTAACTAGAAGTTTTTCTTGAAAGTATGAATTTCAGTACTGTTTTGTTGGGTTTACAGTCAAAATGTCGACATTCAGTTGCATGACAGCCTCCTCCTCGAACATGGTAGGAGCGACGATGAGAATGTCGACGTTCATGTGTACGTCCGTTCAGAAGGACATACACAAGGCAAGGACTCTAAGCATGTTTGGCAATGGGTGTTGCTTACCTTAATATCGACAGAACATTGTCGGTCTTGTTGCGTCGACCTTACGACCTACTTGATATGTATGAGCCGAGGATATGCATCACGGAAATCACCGTTCGCGGTTGTGATTTTCGTTCTTTTGATAGTAAACCTTTTTTTTGTCATTTACAGATTTCACAACTCCAAGATTGAGTTCTTGGACTTGAAGGTATACAAGGATGTGAGAAGGATGGTTAAAGACTATGATATGCTATAAGAATGTTTCCAGCAATGCATACTTATATTACTCTAGTATGCATCCCACCTACATGAAGTATAACATCATTAAAGGGCAGTTGGTAAGGCTTAAAAGGTTGGCTAATAATGTTGACAAAGTAGACATTCTTATAGAGACTGTACATGACAGATTTGTATGTAGGGAGTACCCGACCAAATCAGTACAGAACATTATCCAACAAGAAAGAAGTCGAACCTATGAAAATAGGATGACTCATGACACAACACAAGATTGGTCTTCAGCTATGTCAGTGGTGCACTCCTTGGATAGTGCGGCTATAAAAGCTGCTATTTATAATAATTGGAGAATTTTAGAAGCCTGTGAGGAGGTTTTAGATGTGGTAGGTGGCATACCTGTTTTCATGAATAAAAAAGGTAAGAACATCAAACTATTTTGAAAGAGAAGATAAAAGTCTGTAGTTGCAAGGAGGGGTAATTACAAATGTTATAGCTGAACTAAGGGTAAATACATTTTGGAAAGTTCTCATTTTGTTAATCCCAGAACTAAGCAAGAGTACCCTGTACCAGTTTTTTTTCTTCTGTAAAGTCCAGTATGTGGTTTACATGGTGTGTTGTTTCACCTGTGATTCAGTTTACATAGGGAAGATTAATAGAGCATTATAAAAGAGAATTTATGAACACCAAGATGCCATTTCCATCAACAACAGAGGTGATGTCCTAGCAAAACATTCTGTAGAGTGTCATCAGTTCAGCAGGTTTGTGTTCAGTGTTATAGAGTGTTTCTTTGAATTTTAATGGTCCAGCACAAATAAAAATTATGAGATCACTGGCTACCATGGATAAAACCATAAAACTTCTTTAATAAAAGACCAGCGCTTTCAGACTAATTGTCCTTCGTCAGGTCAAAGTACAAATTACAATTCTACGAAACTAAATTTAAAATAGCCACTGACCAATCAGCTCAATGAACTAGTTTACACCCTTTAAGGGCAGGTTTAATCAGTACACATACATTAAGTCCTGGTGCCTTATCAGATTGTAATGTAGCAAACCAATTAATTTCAGCCATTTCCATCTTATTCACCAGGTCCCTGCCTTGGGAACCTATTTGTATGGTTTGTAAGACCATAAATCTAAACATATGCTCATTATACTTAAAAATAAGTCTCGCCAGTGCATTAGTCATTTTTTGACAGAAGATGGCACTCAGGAGATGCAAGACATGATGTTCTTCATGTTTCACTGTTGCAGTCATCACCTGTGGGTTATCCCTTCTGTGGTAGCCCTCAGCCGGCCCGAATACCAGAGTCACTATTTTTCTGCATCGGCTGCTTTCGCTTGCTGTCTGACATCAGGTCGTAAGTGCTATAAAGGAAGGTAGCCAACGCCATTACATCAGTCTTTCTTGCTGTGGACTCCATAGCAGAAGCAGTTGCAAGTGTGCAGGTCGGTCACTACCAGAGTTTGAATTACAGCTGAAAACATCTAAAGCTAAGTACCCCATTGGGGATCCTTTTTTCTTGCACTAACTGATGTCCGAAAAAGTTAACAATTGTCTCTCCTTTGGAAAGCAAATACCACACCGAGACTTCCATTCATACAGCGTCACTTGTTTAAGCCCAGACCACGATGTCCCCCATTTGCTGGTTCTGTGCCCTCTTTAACGCGAGAACCATTTATTGTAGAGCTCTTAATGTAGCCACGTATTTTCGTCTTCCATCTTCATATTCTGAAATGGCTTCCATCAGCCAACAATCCATAGAGATTCCAAAAAAAGTAAGGATAAAGATAGAAACAGACCACACAAGGCTAAGCCTTCCGATGTTGCTTCCGCTAAGCAAGTCATCAGTCCTCCGGAATTCAGTGAGGCACCTTCGCAGCCCCTGATGCTCAGTTCAGTACCTTCGCAGGCCTCTACTGAGACCCATTTGGAGTCCGGTATGCCACAGAAATCTTCTTTGTCTCTGCCTTGGTTGGGTCTGGAGCCGCGACACAGGCACCGGCTTCAGAGGAGGTTTTTCTCACTAATAAATCTAGACAAAAACAGACGTCTTATCCTCCAACTACCATTTCTTTCATACCAATGGATACTCTTAGGCCTAGAGGCAAGACCACTCCTATGAAAACTACCTCTAGCCACCATTTTACTCCTGCTCCACCACCCCAAGCTCAAATGCTTAAAATGTGGCAGAGGATCTTATCACCCATATCAGGGGTAGTCAGGCCACACCTTCTAAAAGGAAAAGAGACCTTTCTCCTGAAATACTGACAGAACAGGATTCTGAGGAGTCTGATTGTTCAGAGTTTGAAGTGGAACAACAACCACTGACTGCTTATGAGGATTCAGATGTAGAGGAATCCATTCATTCTGCCTCCCCACCAGAAGATCTTTCCTTTGGGGAAACCCTTCACACCCTCAGGGAATATTTCCACTGGGAATCCCAGGACTTCCCTCAGTCTAAGAAAAGACTAAGAGAATTTCTAGACCTGTTCCAGCACAGACCCTTGACCATCCCTCCAGTCTTAGAGGTGGTTGATGATGTCTTTCATGAATCCAGCGTAACTCCTGATGCCCTCCCACCTGTTCCCAGAAAACCTGACAGGTATTAGAGTACCAGATTCTCACAAATACCTGTACAGAAATCCTGCTGCAGACCTGGAGGTCATTACACAGGGACCAAAAGGAGCTAAGGCTAGTTCTGCAAAGACTCCTATTCCTTCTGACAAGGACTCCAGAGCTCTGGACAGATGGGGTAAAAAAGTATACATCTCTGCAACCTTAGCTGTCAGAGCACTCAGCTGTCAGTTCCACATCAACAACACACTTTGGAACTATTACAACAAAATATTTCAACCTTTCCTGACTGTGCCAATTGGAGCGAGTTAGCAGATTTACTGCACTCTACTTGTCAGCTGGCTAAACACTCATTACACTGTGGATATGACACCCTAGAAGCCTCAAGCAGGGCAGCAGTGTCAAGATCTGCCATTAGGAGACATGCCCGATCATGTCAAATCTAAATTACTTTATGCACCCTTGTTTGGAGTAAAAGCAGAAGAAGTGCTTAAAAAGATGGAAGCCAAAGCAAAATCTATGTTGACAGTAAAAGATTTCCTTCAGGTACAACCTCCTAGGTTCAGCATGAATTTTCCCTCAAAACACTGGTCCTTTATTACACCTAGCAGACAGGGGCAAGGTACGCCCGGCAGGGACAGACCACCCAGACCCCTATCCCAGGTACAGCAGAGAATCAAACAGTGGACCACTTCCACTCCAAAGGCTGGGAGTTCTAAGCCATCCCTCTATGGAAAAAACTCTCAATGACTCCCTCTTCCCCCTCCGCCCTTTTTTCACTCACCAAAACTAGGAGGAAGGCTCTCCCTCTGCAAATAAAATTGGCTTTCTGTAACAAAGGACCAATGGGTCTTACAGATCATTTTTTTACAAATTCATACAAATTCTCCTTCAATAAACTCCCAATTCCAAGAGGGTACCGAGACCTGCCTCCAAATCAGTGGGCAGAGGCATTAAAACAAGTCAAAAGTCTCATATCCCAAGGGGCAGTAGGACCTGTCCCTTCAGATCAAACAGGCAAAGGCTTTTATTCCAGACTATTCCTTGTTCCCAGAAAAGAGGGCACTTGGCACCCCATCCTGGATTTATCCATTATGAACACCTTCCTGGTGGTCCTCAAATTCAAAGTGCTAACTTTGCAGCAGCTGATGCATATGCTGACAAGAATTGCTTGGTTGGTTACCCTAGATCTAAAATATACCTACCTCTACATCCCCATAAGGAAATCCTGCAGGAAATTCCTTTGCTTCAGAGCAGGCTCACAATATTTTCAGTTCTCTGTGCTACCCTTTGGCTTATCTACTGCTCCCAGGGTATTCACTAAATGCTTAGCCCTGGCCATAGCCTTTTGCAGAGAGAAAAATCTACAAATTTACCCTTATCTGGGCGACTGCCTCATTCAGGCAGATTGCAAAGAAAAGCTCCTCAAGGACCTCCTCTTTGTTAAAACCCTCCTAATCTCCGTGGGGTACACCATCAATGAGAAGAAATCAAGGCAAACACCCTCCAGGAAGATCATTTTCTTGGGAGCACTGCTGGACACAGCATCCCAAATAGCCTTTCTATCCCCAGAAAAGCAGAGCTTCCTGCCTCTCTATTTTACCCAGCTGGCTTCCAGAAGTCACCTCACTGCAATTAAGTTCCTGCAAGCCTTGGGTGCATGACATCTTGCATCCCTGTAATTCCTGTGGCCAGGCTTCACATGAGAAAACTTCAGTGTTACCTAAAGAACCTTTGGTGTCAGCATTCTCAACCTCTAGAGACCTCTTTCCCTGTGACCCCCTGTATAAGGGCAGTGTTTCTCTGGTGGGCAGGGGCCTGTGCCCAGAACAAGGGTCTTTCCTTCACCCTCCACTCAACCAAGCAAACCATTACCACTGACTCCTCAGACATAGATTGGGGCGCTCACCTAGAAGGCAGGTGCATCCAAGGTCTTTGAGATGCCCAGCACCTTCCCTTACACTTCAACCAGAAGGAAATGATGGCAGTACAAAAGGCTCTGACATCCTTCAAACCCCATCTCAAGCCAAGGGTTCTCCTTATCAAAACAGACAACACCACAGTAATGTGGTACATGAACAAGCAGGGAGGGACCCAATGTTACCCTCTGTGCAGGCTAGCCATGAACCTTTGGCTGACAGCCTCTTCCATGGGACTAGACCTGATAGCCCAATACCTAACAGGGATCAGCACAACCCTGGCAGACCACTTAAGCAGAAACTTACTGGACCCCCATGAATGGCAGCTCCACAGAAAACTTTCTTTTACAAATCACTCCGGCATAGGGGACTCCGGAGGTGGATCTCTTCGCTTTGCATGTAAACCATCAGCTGAAAAAAATCTATACCAGGGAGTATCACCTCCTAGCATGGAAGGTGGATGCCTTGACCTTCCCCTGGAACACCCTCTTTGTGTATGCATTCCCTCCACTGCCTATTATTCCCAAGGTACTGATCAAAATAGGGGAGGAGAGAACATTGGCCATCGTTATTGCCCCAGACAACATTTCTACCCCTTACTGCACAGCCTGACCTTACAGCCTCCCAGGCAGCTTCTCCTGATCTCAGACCTCTTAATTCAGGTGTGTGTGGGGGGTGCTACACCCAGACTTGCAGACTCTCAAACTATCAGCATGGATAATACTCTAAAGGCAAACAAGGGGCCCCTGTTAAGCAAACAGGTCCTAGACATGATCACAGAGGCCAGAAAGCCCAGCACCAGAAAATCTTGCACAGGAAAATGGAAAATATTCTGCTCCTGGAGCCAATCCAGAGGGGGTAATACCTCACAACCTTCCATACCTCTTATCCTGGACTACCTTGAAGAGCTACTTAATAGTGGCCTCTCCTTCTCCTCTATTAAAATCCACGCATCAGCGATTTCAGCTCATTTTGATACAGAACAGCCCCTGTTCTCCCATCCTTTGATTAAACAATTCCTCAGAGAGGCTTCTAATATTAGACCTCCAAGAAGGCCACCCACTCCAGCCTGGGACCTGAATTATGTTTTGGAAAAACTAACTTTACCACCCTTCAAACCTGCTGCTTCAGCAGAACTAAGATACCTCTCCTGGAAGACTGTTTTTCTCCTAGCTATCACCTCAGCCAGAAGGGTTTCAGAACTTCAGGCACTGATGGCCATTCCCTTCATCATCTTCCATGCAGACAGGGTTTCCCTGAAGACTAATCCCTCCTTTATGCCCAAGATGGTATCTAATGTAACTCTCAACTAGGCCATACATCCACCCACCTCCTTTCCAAACCCTCAAAACAAGGGGGAAAGAATTCTGCACTCACTAGACATGCACAGACAGCTCAGATGCTATCTGGACCGTATTAAACCCTTCAGGAAAACAGACCAACTACTTGTCAGCTTTGCCCCAGGGGCAGAAGGGAAGCCCATTTCCAAACAAACCATTTCCAAATGGGTATCGCACTGTACCATTTCTGCTACAGATTGCATGGGAACCCCCCCCCCCCAAGTCTATTCAAACCCATTCCACTAGGGCAGCCTCCACTTCCACAGCATTCCTCAGAGGAGTTCCCACCAGCGACATCCTGGAAGCTGCCACCTGGACTTCTGTCCATACCTTTACCAAGCATTATCACCTACCTCTATTTTCCAAGCTAGGGCACGGTTTGACTCTGCAGTTCTGCAGGGCATGCTGACCCATTCCTAGGTCTTTTATTAATTCTACCACCCCACTCCTCAGCTTTGGGAATCCTCCCACAGGTGATGACTGCAACAGTGAAACACGAAGAACTTAGTACAGTTGTGTACACTTGCCATAAATGTAGATGTTTGAGTGTATTCACTGTTGCCGTCTTGGTTTCCCACCATCCTTCCCCCTTATATCTTCTTTCTTTAGGGAGACATAAGTTTCTAATGGTGGCTTTTAGCCACCAGGACCACTTTACCATATTTACTTGTGCTTCTGACTGATTAGGGCAAGAAAAACTGATGTAATGGCATTGGCTGCCTTCCTTTGTAGCACTGATGACTTGACGTCAGGCAGCAAGCGACAGCAGCCAATGCAGAAAAACATTGACTCTGGTATTCGGGTTGGCCAAGGGCTACCACAGCAGGGATAACCCACAGGTGATGACTGCAACAGTGAATACACTCGAACATCTACATTTATGGTAAGTGTACACAACTAATTGTCTATTGCTCTTGCCATCATAAAAGGCAGTACATTGCTGGCATTTAGCTAAATAAATGTTAGAGGTCCTACAATCAGCATAAAACTTCAAATAATACATTTTACCTGTTACAGGATGTTCATACTTTTCATCACTAGAAATATACTTGCAAATGCTGCAATTTTGGAAGGGAAAAGTGCCTATGGTAGCCATAGAGACCAGTTTTTGGTACAAGTGGGCTTTGCTTTATTACTTTTACTTGGATTTTAATGCTGCAGTAGCGTTGTCACCTCACAGCAAGACGTTGTCCCGTTCGATTCTCAGCTACAGCGTCTTCAGTGGAGGCATGCGTGAATGGGTGTACGTTCATTGAAGGTTGTGCGTTAGGGCCGGCAACTCAGCACGTAAAAATCAACTGCCAATCATTAGCGGGCCGGAGTTCCGTTGTGGCGACCCCTAACCGGGAAAAGCCGAAAGACACCAACTTGGATTTTAATGGTGATAGGGACATTGAATTGGAATACAGGGAACTTACATGGCAAATTTTATTCCATACGTAGTGCACCAGGGTTAAATAGTTTTGTTAATTACAAAGTGGTTTTACCCAAAAATAAGTACAGGAACAAGTCTAAATAGTTTTATATTTTTAGAATGTTCACAGGTTTAAAATATTTTTTTCAAGTGTTTTTATGGTTCTTTTATTCAAGTTTAATATGGTATAGTCATTATTGTTCATTAAGGTTTGTCTTGACCCTGTGACAAGAAATCTTGCTTGGAAGGTGTGATGATGTGAGATATTGCCAGCTATTCCAGGAGAAGGGCAGTGAGTGTGTAATGTATGCCAGCACAGCTACTGGAATTTTGTAAAGAATTCTATGTTGTTTGTACAGCAAACTGATTTGTACAGATGATTGTGTTGAAAAATGTGTTTGTAAAGTTATTTGGGCTAAAAATGTACCAACACTGTTCCCTGCTGGATAGAAAAAGAAATATACATGTATTATTGCAACTGTTTAAATGTATATGTTTTAATAGAGGATACTGGAATCCACCTAACTTTGAAAATAGTTTTAAAATTAAATTTCCTGGCTTAGGCCATAAAGATTGTATCTTACAGTTCAAAATGCAACCAGAGGCAAAAAGTTTGTACTAGGAAGTTTTCTACATTGCATTTGTGGTTAACTAATTACTACTCCGGAAGGGTGGAGGTTTGAAATTTTTTGTGACTTCCAGGAGTTGCAGCAGATCTTAGCAAGGTTATGTATGTGTGTGTGTGTGTGTGTGTGTGTATTATTGACATACACACATGCTAAATCCTGACAGCTGCTAGCCAAGGGGGGGTAGCATGGGAACCAGAAGGCAGATGACCAGATGAATGTGATATAATTCTGTAATCCAACACTCAAAATGATATTTTAATACTAGGTGAGACTTAAGTCTCATGGAAGTCTGTTTTTGCAACCTGATAGAGAATGATCCCTAATCTTGCCTTGCTCTAGTAAGTGACCAGGGAATAGTAATTGCTTGCAATACTAGCTTTGGCCAGTAGGTGGCACTCCTATCCCTTCCAGTAATATCCTGTTTACCCCTAGTAATTCTGCCTTAGAACTACTCTGCAACTTCACACTCTACCCTTTATCTTAACTTGCTATACTTCCCTGTTTTCTTATATACTCCTTACTTATCCCTGCTCCTTCCCACTTCAGGCTTACTTCACTTACCTTTAGATTTCAGCTCTGCTTACTGATTGTTTCTCCTCCAGCTACTCCTTTCCTGTTTCTACCTGCTCCGTTCGCCCTGCGGGCTCCTGTACCCTACCCCCAATTCCCACCCACCCCCAGAGGCCCTAGACTTATACCTCACTAGCCACTCCCCCTTGCCTCCTATCCAATCACTTACCTCACCTTCTTCAGACTCCTCCCTGATATCTATCTCCTAATTAGAACTACTCAATTTCATTTCATATCACCACTTGACCCAAGTATTCTCCCACTACACTATTTTCCTTCCCAAATCTTCCACTCCTTCAACCCCCTTTAATCTCTTCCATCCTTATTTATACCCTGCTCTATCCCTCCCAAATTTCTCTCCCTCTTGCTTCAACACTTAACTTACACCATCTTTTCCCTTATTAAATCTACTTTTTACCATTGCCCCAACTAATAAACATATTCTCATTAATCTACTACTCCTAACCACCACATTGGCCTGTCTTACTATACCTTGCGTACTCACCTCCTATGAATATCTTTCTCTCTCTGAACAAAAACATTACATCCGTCAAACACTAACACCCTTTTTCATCCTCTCCCTTAATCACAGCAACATAACTTGTAATTCCAACTATATGCAACCTAAATATCACAGAACTACCCACATCAGCTACTTCTCTTTAAAGAAGACTCAATTACCACTACAAACTCCTTAAATCTCTTCAGTACCCCCAGCAACACCCCCTCCTAGATGGTGATATTCATCCAAACCCTGGCCCCAATAATAACTATACCAATAACCCAAGCAATGTAAACTTCCCCACAGTCTCAACACTAATAAAACCATGCAACTCCCTCTTAATAGATCACCTTAACATTAGAAGTGTTAACAAAATCTCCCATCTACATGCTCTCCTTGACATACACTCATTTGACATACTATGTCTTACAGAAACTTGGCTTAAACCATCTACTCTAGACCAGGAAATTACCTCTCCTGGCTATAACATCCTTAGAAATTACCGTAAAACCAAAAAAGGTGGAGGTATAGCCATTCTCTATAAATCTAACCTCCAAATTACCCCCATAAATGACATTCCATCATTTGCTAACAATTCTGAAATCCTAACTGCAAAACTCCAAATCAATAATTTTAAATCGATATACCTACTTTGTATGTGTCTACCACCAGGTAATAATACTAGTACTCTGGAGAACCTACTCAATCACCTCTGTACCCAACTACCCCAGGAGACCATTGTACTAGGTGACTTTAACATAGACTGGTCCACTTGCAGTTCTTTGAATCCTACCAATCACATAAACCTCTTTGGTTTCAAACAATTAATAACAACCCCTACACGAATCAACAAACCTAGCAATAAAGAAACTACTCTGGATTGGATCCTCATTAATAGCCACCCTGAGACTTATACCCCAGGAACCCTACCAGATGACATTAGCGACCACATGCTTACTTACATTATTAGACAAAAAGTCCACATTCCAAATACTCATAACCTCAGAACCTCCCATTCAAAAAAATTCTTTAATCCAGACAGCTTTCTTACCGAACTACAAGCATGTGACTGGTCACCACTAACGCATCTAGAACTTAATAAATCTGTTACTTACTTTAATACTAACTTTCTTAGGATCCTAGACTACCATGCACCTTATCGTACTACTAGAATAAGAACAAAATCTGCACCATGGCTCACAAAACAAACTAGGCAGAAGATACTCCTTAGAAATAAAATCTGGGCCAAATGGAGAGCTACCAAATGCCCAACTAACCACATTCACTATAAACAGCTAAGAAATGCCACCAAGAAGGATATTCTTAGAGATAAAAAAGATTTTTACATTCAACTACAACAAAGCAGCCAACAAACTCCTCAAAAGTTTTGGTCTGGAATAAACAAACTTCTTCAGCCAGGCCACACCACTACTCCAGACCCAACTGGTTTCAATCATAATAACTCCACCCAAATCCCTGATGCATTTAATAACTATTTTACTGAAGCCATTCTAACCCTGGCTAATTCTTTACCAACCTTCACAACTAATACCTGCAATACTTCACTACTTACCTTTCACTTACAACCTGTATCTACATCCCTCATCTGTAAGCTGCTTCAAAGACTGAAACCTTGTACCCCTTCAGCTGACCATTTCCCATCAGAATTCCTACAAATAGCCGCAAAAGCCATAGCCTACCCCATCTCCATCATTATTAATAGAACTATCACAGAAGGCAAAATCCCTGCTCTGTGGAAGATATCCCACATCATCCCTCTACACAAAGGTGGTCTATCTACTGAGCTTTCTAACTATCACCCTATTGCCTTACTCTCCCCCTTAGCTAAGATCATGGAAACATGTGTTCACAAACAACTGCTTAACCACTTACTACAAAATAACCTACTTGCAAACTGCCAACACGGCTTTAGACCATTCCATAGCACATCAACAGCCCTCTTATCCTTTACCGACTCCATAAATAAAAATCGTAACAACAACTCATTTTCCTTTGCTCTATTTATCGACCTGTCGAAAGCCTTTGATATGGTTAACCATAACTTACTACTAGACAAACTAAATGCCCTTTCTCTCAACCCTCAAGCCATACAATGGTTTAGATCATATCTAGAAAATAGAAAGCAAGCAGTACTTTGGCAGAACAATTTATCCTCACTACTACCAGTCAATATTGGAGTACCCCAAGCCTCTATCCTAGGCCCCCCTACTCTTTTCTCTATTTATTAACCATCTAGACATGAACATACCTCTAGCCACCTGCATTCAATAAGCTGATGACTCCACCTTAATCTGTACAGCTAAAAATATAGCCACTCCCCACTCCCTTACCCAAACTGCCTTTCAAAATGTTGAGAACTGGTTTATGCAACACTGTCTCCTCCTTAATCCCAAAAAAACTAAATTATTGCTCTTCACCCCTACTCACAAATCACCCACTCCGTTCTTCACTATAACCTCTAACAATGGTACCAAGATTATCCCAGATTCTGCAACACGCCTACTAGGTGTAACAATTGATAATCATCTCAGCTATGATGAACACATCAACCCCACTATAAAGTCTGTTAACAAAAAACTTTGTACCCTCTGTAGAATCAAACCCTTCCTTACCCCTGCTGCAAGAAAAACTATTGCCCAAACCCACCTCATTTCAACCCTTTTCTATGCTTGTGTTATATATACTAACTTGTCCAGAAACAACCTCTCTAAACTCTCAATCTGCTATAATAGCATAGCTAGATTCAGCACATGCTCCCCCTTTAAAACTCACCACTGCCTTAACCTCAAACAACTAGGATGACTAGAATTAAAGAACTATATACTCTGTCAACAATTACTTATTACTCAAAAGATCCTACATCACCCTAACAACACCCCCATCCTCACCAATCTAATTACACCGTATACAAACCTATCCACACTCCGCTCTGCTAATAAGCTTCTAGTTTTCTCACAGGAAGTGAATAACAAAGCTGGGGATTCACTCTTCACAAACACTGCAGGAAAGATGTGGAATCAGCTTCCCTCAAAATTATTTACCCTTGCCTCTACACCTCTTTTTAAAAAACAGCTAAAAGAACATCTAAAAACTCATTGGCTGTGTCCATGCACTAACCCAGACTGATAATCTTCTTCTCTTTTTCACTTACCCCTTTCACTACTCCTTTAACCTAAGCCTTCATAACTTTTACTACTCTTTCTCTGTATTTAAGAATAACACTTGTGTTCTCTTCCAAACTTGAGACTTCCAATTCCTTCTACTGTGTTTTGTATAATTACTTAGTTGAATTTTTACTAAATCTGTTTTAGCTTAAAATGTATTTTTATTACCACTTTTAGACTAATATTGATATGTACTGTATCCCATTATGTTTTTAGACATTGTTAACTTTGACACTGTTTATGCTTGGAGCTTTTCTCCCCGGGCCTCTACTGAAAATGGACATATATCCAGCTAGACTAGCCCGGTTAACAAATGTAAAATAAATAATAAATAAATAAAATAGATCAGTCAGGAAAATATAATGAGAATAGTTCAGTACTGTTTTTCTATATCTGTGTGAATCTGTTCCTCTGTGTTAGTTTAATATTTCCTGTGGTTGAAACTCTGGTGTTTACTGTAAACAGATATTTAGTATATCCATGCTTTTTTCTTATTTATTATTACATTTACACTTTTCATTGTGGCTGTTCTTTTAGAAAATATTTTAATCTCTGGGAATACATGTATGTATTTGGTGACAGCTCTGGCCGCTCCTGAAAGCCTTGCTGTTGGTCAAACTACCATTTGTTGTTGTGTCTTTCGGCTTTTCCCGGTTAGGGGTCGCCACAGCGGAACTCCAGTCCGCTAATGATTGGCAGTAGATTTTTACGTGCCGAGTTGCCAGCTCTGATGCACATCCTTCAATGAAGGTACGCCCATTCACGCATGTCTCCACGCAGAAGACGCTCTAGCTGAGAATCGAATCGGACAGCGTCTTACTGTGAGGCGACAATGCTACCGCAGCACCACCACCACAGTATCAAACTTTGTATTAATATTAATTTCACTCCGTATAATTGGGTACCATTGCAAGAGCCTTAAAGTAGCTGACTTTGGGGTGTCTGGTGGTGTAACTACCTTATAGTCTGGGCAGAAGGGGTTATAGCTAGTAAATTTGTGCCAGCCTTTCCCAGGTGCATGTGTGTGTAAAAATCAAATCTGAAAGAGTGTGTTTGTCAGCTGTTTGGCATAGGGACATGAAACGATGGTTACACAGAGAGGGTGCTGAAGAATTTGGCTTGCACACTCGGCTGTGGTCTCAACTCTGTAGCTGTGCCAGTGGGGAGTCTTATTGAGGACCTGGAGAGAAACAAATCCAGACCCTGGACTGAGTGTGTTTCCTGTGTGTGCTGTTAAGGGAAATTGTGCTTGATGCAAAGAGCTGCATCTGGAAATATTGGGTGTATCCATTTTTGTTCCAAGTGAACTTTCCTGTCCAGTAACAGTGGTGAGGATTCAGGCTTCTTGATTACTCGCCTGGAGTGGGGACTTCACAGAGGGTTTTTAAAGTTCAGTTGTAGAGGATGGTTGCTATGTTCTGATGAAGGCAATAGTTGCCGAAAGTGCTTAACATTTTATTGTGTGTTCTGCAATAAATGTGTGTAGAATTTCTTCTTGGTGGTGGTTTCTTCAGAGTTTTGTTTATTTTTTCTACTATCTCGTGGCTTTCCAGTATTTTTGTTCATTTTAAACCTCAAGTAAGTATACGATTGATTTATTTAAATTAAATGCATCCAAAGCATTTGATTATGTAAAATAATTGCAGTAATTGTATTACAACTAACTGCTAGCATGCATTGTGATAGTTCTACTAAGAGAGAAAGACAGATGAGTGTTTTAAATAATTGATCTGATTTAAAAAAAATTTTAACAGTCTCTATCTGCTTTAGCTAAGGTCTTTAAACCTGTACTAGTGATTTCAGTACATAGTAAGCCAAAAGAAAGCCGTAGATACGGAGAGAAGTCAAAAAACGAACTGTGCAAAATTGAACTTTATTCCACACGCAAATAACACTGTCATAAATGCTTTAAAATCAACCATGCGTTTTCGTCCACATAAATTAGGACTTCATCAGATGAACAAATAAACGCTGCCATTAGCAAAATATGTGGATACAAAAACCAAACACATTTGGGTTAATAATAAAGTTATGCTTAGGGACTCCTGGGACTCACTAAGAAAAATTAAACCAGAATTATATTCCGACAATTTATTATTTGTTACTATTGATGTAATTGATTTATATTCCTGTATACCGTATGAGACAGGAATGAAAATGTTTGAGGAAGTTATTTTCCAAGATAAAATTTTGTCCCATAATGAAAAGGTAGTGAGCACAGGACTCATGGATATAGTTTTACAAAATAATTTTTTAATCTTTAATGGAGAATTTTTTCAACAAATTCAAGGGGTAGCCATGGGGGCTGCCTGTGCCCCCTACCTTTGCAAATTTAATTTTGGCAAAATGGGAAGAAACATTTATTCTACATTCTAAATTTAAGTCTTGTTGGTCTTTATACCATAGATTTTTAGATGATATAGTTATATTTTGGACAGAAAGTAGTGAAAATTTTGAAGAGTTTATGGAATACATAAGCAATACTATAAATAACCAAAAACCAAGGCTGATGGACAAAACAGTGGAATAATCCAAACAGAAATAGCGTATTCAAGATTTATTTTTGAACAGAGGATATGAAAAGAAATTGATTAGTGCTTCGGCTGATGAAATTTTTCAAAAACGAAAAGATAGTTATCCTTCCATATTAAGTTTAACATCATCTAGTAGTTATGATGGTTTGACAAACAGGAAAACCAAGGAGAATTATGAGAAACCTGTTTGTTGTTTTAACATGAGTTCTGACTAGAACAAAACTGGCGAGTTATTCAGGGTAACTTGGATATTTGTAAAATATTGGGTAATAAACCTTTTTTTGTTGAAAGGAACTATTTCAATATCAAAAAAGCTTTAGAGCGTGACGACACAGGTGCATTAAATAATCAACAGAAAGGGTATGCACTGTTGTTACGCCTGCAACATGTGTCGTTATATTTCCACAGGTCCATACATTTCTGTAGCTTCCATTGATAAAACTATTGAGGTTCCTGGATCTGTTAACTGTAGTACTCAGGGGGTTATTTACATAGCATTATGCTCCACATGTCCAGCATACTATGTGGGCATGACCTCACGACAGTTAAAGGTTAGAGCACTTATACAGTATCAAAGCGAGAGATGAAACGAATGCTCTCTAAAAACATTCTTTGGTATGTTGTATTTTAAAAATTTTGTTTTCTATTTTGGAAGTTTGCCATAGTGATATGAGAGATGGCGATTTTAAAATTTTTAGAGACAGTATGGCAAATCAGATTGCGATCAGATTGTCATCAGGACTCAATGAGTCCGTTAACATAAAGTGTTTTTAAAGCACAAGTTAACAAAGATGTGGACATGGTTTTGCTTCATTTTCCAACAGTTTGATTAGTTGATTAGAGCAATAGTTAATTGTTTAATTGATTTTACTCGTGTTTGTAAGTATTTAATGAGTATGAACCTGTTGTATTTTATTCTGATGAAGTCTACGGACGAAAGCGGATAAATAAATCTTGAATACGCTATTTCTGTTTGGATTATTCCACTGTTTTGTCCATCAGCCTTGGTTTTTGGTTATTTATTTGTTTGATTACTAGCACTTTTTGTACATAAGCAATACTACTAACTTCCTCAAATTTACTTATAAAAAATCATATGAAATTCTCCAATATTTGGACTTAGAAATATATAAGGCAAGTAATGAATTGGAAACTAGGATATACAGAAAAACTACTTTCTGTAATTCTTTCCGTCACTATAATAGTGCATATCCGGCACATTGTAAAAGAAATATAGTGAAGGGGCAATTTGTGAGAGGTTGCAGAACGACTAGTTTGGATAGTGATTTTATTGTGGAATGTGATTTACTTGAACAAATGTTTCTGGATAGGGGGTACCCCAAGGATTTTATTAAGAATATTAGATCCGAAGTGGAAAGAGGTAGAGAAAATAGATTTAAACTTATTAAGGGGGTTGTAAATAGCAATGATAAGGAAAATTATGAAATGGGGAATAAAGAGACAGAAAATTCAGGTGAATATCAGCAGGCCTTGGTTTTGGAATATAACGCAATTAATTATAATATAAAAGGAACTTTCCAAAAAGAGTGGGAAAGATTTATTACCCTTACTGATTTGGAAGATATACCCAAGATACTACCAAAAGTGGTTTACAAAAATTCTAGTAGTATAAGGAATATCTTAGAAAACAAAAATAGTAATAACAATGGTAACAATCAAACAAATCCCTTTAAGGATGGTGGAAGGAAATTAGGCACTTTCAAATGTGGAAGGTGTAATCAGTGCGAATATATTATTAACAATGGAGAGATATTTTTGGAAAGTAGAAATAGATGGATACAAAGTAAAGGGTATTATAATTGTGTTTCTAAGGGGTTAATATACCTTGCTATATGTCAAAAATGTGGTTCGTTCTACGTGGGGAAAACAGAGAGAACTCTGAAAAGAAGAATATATGAACACATTTATGATATTTCAAAAGGAAAAGAAACAAATGCATTATTTAAACATTCTAGATATAAATTCCTCTTTTTAGAATTGGAGCAAATTAAGTATGACATTAGGGGTGCATATGGGAAGAAAAAATAAAGTACAAAGAATTATGGTGGCAAGTAACCCTGGAAGCAGGTAAATTTCCAGGGTTAAATGATTATCTTTCTATATTGCCACTACTAAAATTAAGGGTTGCTAAAATGTAATGAAAAAGATATAAATGTAATATTTTGTTTGACAATAGATGGCACTGTTTCCCATGAGATTGTTAGTAGTAAAATGAACTGCATTAATATTGTATTTATAAGCATTTTATTCTCCTTAAAAATGTTGTATTCACTTGTATGTTATAACATTACACATTTAAATGATTTTATTGTGAAATATTTATATATTACATTTATTTATTAATATGTTTTTAATATTATTTATGAGTAAATGTATTCATTAGATGTATAGGGAAATGAAGTTAAATGAGCCCACTCGAACACTGATTAGACTGTTTGAAATGTAATGTAGGAATTCTATTGGATTATTAGTTTTAAAGTTCTATAAATGTAATTGATGTGACTTATTTGTTCATCTGATGAAGTCCTAATTTATGTGGACGAAAACGCATGGTTGATTTTAAAGCGTTTATGACAGTGTTATTTGCGTGTGGAATAAAGTTCAATTTTGCACAGTTCGTTTTTTGACTTGTCTCCGTATCTACAGCTTTCTTTTGGCTTACTAGTGACTGTTTGGAAGCTTCCACTGTTGTAGTTTTTTGATTTTAGTACATAGTTGCACTGCATTTTTGCTGTTTAAGTAGTATTGTTATCAAGCCCAGGTTTCATTCTTGTGTACTGAGTGTATGCATGTCAGGATAGTTCGGGACACGTCTTTGCATTGGGGCAGCTTCAGGCCATTCTTCTTAGAGCTAAGGGTATAACTTTTTTTTTCCTCCAACCCTCCCTGTTGTAGTTGTGTTCTTAAATCCAGTGTATCTGCTGTTGCCTGTCTATTAAGATAATTTGAAAATATAATTCCCTCCTGGTCCCCATTCAATGGTTGTTGACAATAATGTCATAAATATCATTTTGCAAAGTCTCTGCCCATAAACTACTCACCAGGCTAAAAGACCTTTGATAACACTGCTTAATACTGAGTGCACAGATACTGCTTGCATTGAGTTTAGTATCAAGTTAGTGAGGTTTTTTTTGTTATTATAATTAGTTTACTGGTTCTTGCTGGTGGCAAAATAAGTTTTCCAGGCTAGTTATTTTGTACTGAAATTTAAACACTTAGTAAGCCCACCCAAGGATTATTCTAAAAGTGAACTCCAAGCATTTATAGTTACCCCTGCCCCAGCACATCCCCACAACTTTTCTAGCCAGCCTGATTGAGATGGGTATCTTTGAGAGTGCAAGAATTCCTTATGCTGTTTGACAGTCATCAATTACTCAAACAGCATAACGTAGTGTGTGAAAGATGTACATGTATAATATCCTTGGAGGCAAAAAATATCATACACAATAAACTCAAGACACCAAAATTGTCAGCTGTACACCACACATCACACCTCTCGAAGGCCATCACAATACACACAATCTGTTGTATGCTGAGGTTCTAAAGATTAACTTGACTGAACCTCAAAGACGTAGGCAGAAAGCACACACAGCATATTTAGCCTACTTCCTCACATAGCACAAGGAGTCCCAAAGTTAGAGATGCTGAGCCAATAAGGCAGGCACTGACCCAACTTAACTTTCTTGCTATAGGTGACTCCACTGTAAGACCTACAGACATGTCTCTTACCAAGCTGAACAAGATAAGAGTGGCTTTTAGTTGCTGGGTGCCAGGATCTGTCAAATCACACATGCACTCAGGTCTTTGAACAACACGTACTATTTCATGCCGGTGTCAGTTATTTGTGGTGTCCATCCCTGGGTTATATTAAGAGAGACATGATGGAACTATCAGACGAAATGCAAAAGGCAGGTATGGGCCTAGCATTGAGCCACATTCTACCTTCTGTAAGGATGTTACAGTGATATGGGCAAACATCATTGGCTTAGTTTTTGGTGTCATTGAAAGGGGGTTGAATATTTGTCAGCCTGGGAGGATATAATCGACAGACCACACCACTTTGCCAGGGATGGCTTGCATCTGTCCCCTTTAGAGATTTGGTTATTGGCAAAGACATTGTCCACCCCCATAGTGCCTTTTTTAGCCAATGCCAACCTGTTAAACCTACCAACATAATGAAACAAGCAAAGGAAAATATGAAGGTGCTACTGATCAATACTAGGAGCCTGAACAAGAAACTCCACTCCAAACAAGCTCTTCTCACTCTGGAAGACATTGGCATCTGTGTAGTAACCAAGACATGGTTTAAAATAGTGTAGAGCACTCCATCTGTGCAGGGGTATAATGCCTTCTACACATTTAGACCAGCTGCTGGGCAGTAGAAGGAAAAAAGATGGAGGTGTATCAGGCTAAATCCAGAAGAGATTCTCATCAAGGCTGGTAAAGCAGCATGATGAACTAGAATTTCTTCATGTCTAAGTAACTATCACAAAGGTCCCGTCCCATATATTAGCTAGCTATAGCATGGCAAAAGAAAGCCACAACACCTGTCTACAGGAACTAGAAAACCACTCAATATTAAACCCAATACCATTTTCCTAGGTGATCTAAACTATCCAAGTATAGACAAGGAAACCTACACACTAGTGCAGAAGCACCGTGATTCCTTGTCTTTTTCAATACAAATGCCTTGGAACAATTAGTCAGAGTAACATCTTGGACCATATCCTTACTAATATGTGTGTTTCTTGCAAAATCCTTTGCATATCTTCATCACTTGTTAGGTTTGACCATAAAGCAGTCTTCTTTGAAATAAAACTGAAATCAGAGATCCCTTCCATCCAAGGTACCTGTAGAAATTTCTTTAATACAAATTATCTCCTCCTAAATGGTACACTGGCAGCTTCAAATCCAGTTAACTCTATTAAATGCACAGAAATTTGCATCACCACACTATACTAGCATGTACGCAGCTGCATAGATGCAGCTGTACCCCACAGGAACAAGTGCAGAGTAAAACCTGAGAAACAAACCCACATGGTGGAAACGCAATATCAACAAGCTTTATGATAAAAGGAAAATAATTTTGACCAAAAGTAAGAAGAGTAATCCCCAGAATATTAGAGCCCTTGTCACTGAAATAGATAAACAACTCAGGAGCTTAGTAAAATCCACCAAAACCAAGTTTGAGGTTAAAATAGATATCCAAGCCAAAGAAAATCACAAGGCATTTCTTAGTTATGTTCATAATCTCAAAAGAGCAATGCGCTGAGCTGATTCTGAGCAATGTTGCTTACACCGAGGCCGAAGATGTATCAAACCTACTGGCCAATAAATTTAGCTCTAACTTTACCCCTCTGTCCCCTCCATCTGTCCCTCAAGACATACTTGAAATTGGATTGGCTTCAGCTATCAAGAAGTCAAAGTCCTAAAAATGCTCTCAAAAGCTTAAAGTACTGCATCAATTGGTCCTGACAATATCCTCGGATACATCTTAAATAGCATGGAGCTAATTTAGCCACACCCCTAACAACACTGTTCTGTCTCAACCTCCACATAGGTTTTGTATCAAGCAAGTGGAGAATAGCGACAGTCATTCTCCCTCATGAGGCTGGACCTTCCACAGACCCAGGCAATAACACCATAAATCTGACCAGTCACATATGCAAAACCATGGAAAGACTTGTAACTTATCAGTCATGACATAGGGAACCTCCAGACACTAAACCTGTCTCAGTTTGGATTTGTCAAGGGTAGGTCATACTTACTCAACCTGATGGATTTTTTGAAAGATCACCAAAGCAATAGATGAAGGCAAAATGGTACATACTACATACCTTGACCTGGCCAAAGCTTTTGTCACAATTCATCACTCAGGCGTAGTATAAAAGCTACATAAACTGTGAGCAAATCCTTTTGACACGTGCTGGATTCCCATCTGGCTGACAGACAGGATGCAGGTAATAAAAGTAGGGGAAGTTACCTTCACAAAGAAACCATTCAGCAGTGGAGTCTGCCAGGGTTCTGTGCTGGGACCTTTCCTGTTTGGGATCTCTTTTCTGAAGTAAAGACCAATACCAAAGGCTGAGTAAGTTTGCAAATGACTATAAGCTATGAGCAGTCATCGAGTCCTTAAATGACTTAACTATCTTGCAGGAAGGTTGGTCTCAAATGAATAAGTGGTGCCAAAATTATGGACTAAAACTAAATGCCAAAAAGTGCATTATTGTACCCCAAGGAGATACCACACTGACAATATACATGTAAGAGTTGACCCAGTTGTTCTGGATTTGGGAACATACATGGACAGTGACCAAACTTTTGACTAATGTGCATTTTTTTGTAGTAAGGAAGTCCTTCAGTGTTGCACAGCTTATAAACAAATGGATTGTGTCTAGATCTAGGGATGTCATTGCCCCCCTTTGCTCAGCCCTCATTAGGCCAGTCATTGAATAGAATGTCCCCTTTGGCATGTATCTGTCCAGACACATGCAACAACTGAAATACTCACAGAAATACCTTACCAAAATGATATAAGGTCTAAACAACATGTCCTAAATGGACTGACTCAAAGCCCTGTCACTATACTCGGTATCCTACAGACTGCTAAGAGGTGAGCAGTGTATAGCATACAAGGCATCCTCCGACCCATTACTGATGGATTTACTGCACATTATCGAGTCAAATGACATCAGAAATGCTCAGTCTGTGGATCTAAATCTCTTATGCAACATTAACAGAATGGTTTGGAGGAGCAGTTATGTTTTGCAGTGGAATAGACTCCCCATCAACATATAACACAAATTAGAGCTATGGATAGGAAACAGAAAATTTACTCCTGGACTACCCCCTGTACTACTAATCGACAAGCAGTGCTTAAATGCTTTATCCTGTTCATGAGTACCCTAGTCTATTGTATAATCCTGTTTATTCCCATTAGAGGGTAATGTATAATTGTCAACCATAGGATGGGTAAGGCCAATCTATAATCAAATGGGATAGGTTATTTTGAGCACTAAAATGGAAATTGGCTAGGCTTAAAGTGGCTCACAAGGGACCACTTTAAGCCTAGCCAATTAACCCACAAAACTAAAAAGGGAAAACATTTGCCAAGTATTAAAAGTACTTCTGTACACATTAATTACTATGGGACAAAACTTGTATTCCAGGATCTGTATTAAAGTTAATTTATGTCTACCCATTAGTTGTACCTCAGACCACTCATCTTTTTCCCCAGATCCCTGTTGTAACTTCAACAGCAACTATGGACTGGTAGTTAGTCATGTTCTCTGTGGCTGTTGGTCTCCCCACAGTGGTCAAGGGAGAGACACTCTTGTAGGTCCTGTTTTGTAAGGAATGTTGTGCTCATACCTCAAGAAGCTGCTGCTGCTGCCATTAACAACACTGTTGGTCCCAGTTTTTCTGTCAAAAAGAACAGAAAACTAAGCATTTATCTACTCCTCCTCAAATTTCCCTATACAGGAGTAGTTTCCCAAGGTTGGCTCAGAGTTCAATTTAGACTGTTGATCCTTGTAAAGTAGTCTGTGATAAAAGAAAGAGGGATACTTCCTTTCCTGAAGAGATTTGAGCTTCTGAATCTCGATAGGAAGATGCAGGGATGCATAGATGTTTTTCCACTCAGATTTCTGATTCTGACGTAGAGGAGAGCCCAGATTCTGACTCTCCCTGTAGAGAGTTATCTTTCTCTGAGATTATTTCCAGAATGTGCTACTGTTTTGAATGGGAAAACACTGACGGTTTCTGATCAGCAAATAGTATGAGCTGTTACAGAAGGAATTTCCAGAACCTGCACCTCTTCCACCAGTTCACTAAGCTTTGGAGGATGTGTGTTTCCGCCTGCACTTTTCATAACAGTCAGCTGGCTACCTCTAAAAAGGCAATAGGATGTATAAAGTTCCTCAGTCTTTTAAGTTTGTATTTAATCTTCCCAAACCTGATCCAGCAGCTATATCTTTAATTAATAGTTCAGCTACTAAATACTTTAATTCCAATCCTACTCTCTCTCTGGTAAGGATGGAAATACTAAGTATGGGAAAAATTGTATGCTTCTGCAACTTTAATTTTCAGAATTTTTAATTATCAGGCTCACGTATAAGTTTGTTTTAACTAATTGTGAAAATATGAGGAATGTTGTACATGGCAATTTCTTCTTGTGAGGAAAAATCTTCTTTAAATAATTTAATTATTTGTATTATTCAAGTCACTACTCATTGTATATAGTGTGAGAGTGACTATTTTGAAACTTTTTCCAGGGTTATGGACACTAGTATTATTTTGAAAGGGTTTGCATGGCTGCATTCTCAGAATCTCCTAGATGATGATAAAAATGAGATGGTAAATTCTCCTTTGGGTAGATTTAGTTTTTGGCCCTTCTGCTGCAGAGGTGATCAAAAAGTGTACTGAAAAGGAGTAAGCTGATACAGGGAATTTCTAAGATTTTTTAACCCTCCTTTTCCAAGATTTTCAAGGCACTCTCTAACTCTTCATACAGTTTTGGTAAGAAACAAAATAATCAGTCTCAATAAAATACAGGGAAACAGACATTTAATAAGAAACCTCAAGGGTGTTCCAAGAATAATTCTGGAGTCTCTCAAAGCCAAGGACAGTTCAATAAATCAGAATGACCATTTAAGAGACGTTTCCCTCCTCCAAGCCTGGCACCCCCCTTTTCTTCCATTTTTCTCTTTGGTAAATGGGCTGTGAAGATCCATTCATCAAGGTTTGCTGATGACAGTGGATGGAAACTCCTCATCCTCCAGAGCAGACTCTCTTGTTTCTACCTATTCTTCATCACATGCTGTCCCAAGGAGTCATAGAACCTATACCCCTTTCCCAGGTGAGAACAAGTTTTTATTCAAGGATGTTTAGTGCCAGAGAAAGAAAATGCTTGGAGACCAGTTCTGGATCTTTCTTTCTAAAAGCTACTTGTGATAGTGCCCATATTCAAAATGCTGTCACTTCAAAATCTGTTACCTTTTCTTCCTCATTCAAGTTTTCTTGTAACATTAGATTCAAAATATGCTTATCACATAGCTATTCACCAAGACTTCAGGCATTTCTTAAAGTTCTGTGTGACTGGATCACATTATTGGTTCTCTGCCTTACCCTTTGAACTATCCACTGCTCCAAGAATGATCACAAAGTATTTAGCTCAAGGTATAGCTCATTGCAGTTTACATGATATCTGCATTTTTCCTTATTTAGACAACTTGCCTATCTTTGCAGAGTCCTTTTCAAAGTGTCCGGAATCTCTCTCGTGGGTGAGAGATCTCTTTCACAAGCTGGATGTCCAAGAGAACATTCAAAAGTCTTTATTGACTCCTCCCCACAGGATTGTGTTTCTGAAATGTCAACTAGACACCACAGTTCAGAGAGATTTTCTTCCACATAAAAAATAAACCAATTTCTAGATGCATTTCTAAGGTTTTCTACTCAAGACTTCAGTCACTGGGATGGATTACCTCATGATTTTGGGATTCATGGCTTCTATGATTCTCATGATAATGCTGTCAGGACTGTACATAAGAAAGATACAATGGTATCTTAAGTCTTTTTGGTCTCTGCATCATTGTCTTTTCAGGTCCCAGTGCTGGGGTTTGTCAGAAGGGAAATAATTTGGTGGAGACAACAGATGTCCCTAAATCCAAGTCTCCCCATTCTCCCTTCCTGTTCCAAAGCAGTCAGTCAACAAAGACACCTTGAACTTTACTGGGGACCAGTTTCAGGAGGTATAAAAGTGCAGGGTTTATGGGACACCAGGGACAAAACCCAAGGACATAAATATAAAAGATATCCTTGTCGTGTTCAAGGCACTCAACTCTGAAGCTTCTTTGTTGTCCTGGACCTCTTCAGTTTGTTACAGAAAATACCTTAGTCATGTGGTACATCAACAAGCAAGGGGGAACCAGGTGATAACCCCTCTGCAGACTAGTCATTTTAGGTTGGGTTATACCTTCACAGCACAATATCACTCTACAGGCATCCTACATTCCACAAGAGTAGAATTGCATGGCAGATAAGCTGAGCAGAACAAGGACAGACTCTCATAAATGGAAACTAGATCAGGGGGTCCCAAGATTTGATTCACCTTTGGGGAGTTCAAGTAGACCTTCTTGCCTCCACTCTGAACAATCAGCTGGAAAGATTCAGCTGCAGGACTCCTTGCAAGAAGGAGTGTTCCTGTATGCTTTTCACCCTTTCCACTAACATCCATGGTACTTCTGAAGATTCAGAAGGAATCCCCCAAGATAACTGGGTTGACTCCCTTCTGGCCCGAGTTACTGTGGTTCTCCCTCCTTTTGGAAGTGGCTATGGGCAATTAACACAAGCTTCCTCACAGACTGGATCTATTCACAAAAGAACGGGGGTGTTTCATATATCCAGACATCAGTCAACTTTAATTGACTGCCTGGATGATATGTAATTAGTTCTCTTCAGGCACCTGTTTGCTGAGGATGTACAGTAGATACTAATAAAGGCAAGAAAGCCTGCTTGTAGAATGTCATTTGTTAGCAAATAGAAAAGGTTTTCCAGTTGGTGCCAACGATACAACCAGCAACCATTCAGGGCTGATTGTTCTCTGGTTTTACAATATTTGTGTGAGTTACTGTCCTGTGGCCTTTCTTACTCCTGTATCAAGGTTCATTTATCAGCCATTTCAGCATGTCTGCCCATCCATCCTCTTCTTTTAATATATTCTCATGTAAAAATGTTTTTTTTGACAGGAATTTTGTATAAGACGCCTCCAAGGAAACAGATGGCCCCTCGTTGGGATCTTAATTTTGTGTTAAAAACCTAACACTTACTCCGTTTGAACCATCTAAGCTGGTTGATTTTAAGTTCTTAATGGAAAACAAGTTTTATCGATTGCCCTGACCTTCAAGAAGGGTATCTGAGTTGCAAGCAGTTATGGTGAGTCAACCCTACCTCATTTTCCCACAGGAACATGGTTTCTTTAAGAACTAATCATTCTTTTATGCCTAAAGTGGTATATGAATTTACTTTAAGCCAAACTAGCCATCCCCATTTTCTTTCCTGAACCTAAAATTGTGGGAGATAGGATGCTTAATACCTTGGATGTCTATAGACAACACATATGTTATCTTGACAGAATTAAGTCTTTCAGATCTCCAGATCAATTGTTCATTTTTTGCGAAGGTAAGAAGAAGGAATAACCTTTATCAAAGCAGTCTTTCCAAATGGTTTTCTAAGGTTATTACCTTTTGCTATACTCACCACAACAAAATTTCCAGGCAGGATCAAGGCCCACTCTACCAGGGCCATGGCTTCATCTATGACTTGGAAAAGGTAGGTTCTAGAAGTATTCTGAAGCAGCAACCTGATCCTCTGTATGCACTCTTACGAAGCATTGTAAGCATGATTCTTTCTCTAGGTCTAGATCAGGCTTTGCTAAAACCATTATCCAGGGGTTTCTGGTCTCTTCTTCCAACTCCTAAAATTTGTAAGCTATGATCATGTACCCATATAGCTTAGTCTTCTGAAGCAGTATTCAATATGAAGAACATAGTACAATTGTGTAAATACACTTACCATAACAATAGATGTTCAAATGATCACTGCAGATCTGTTCCTCCATCCCCCTGGTTTCTTAGTCTGCTGTTTATGCCAGGGTGTGGTCATTTTTTTTTTGTTCTTCCTAGCATTGTCCTTTCAGATCTTGGCCTCCCTGTCTTGTTGGAAAGAAAGCTCAAACTGCCATTAAGTTTAGGTGCATGGAAGGTGTCCTAAAGCTTTGGAAACTGTCAGCTGTTATATCCTTGGCAGGATATAACCCATATAGCTTAGGCTAAGTGCAGCAGTGATCAACTGAAAATGTTCTGTTATGATAAATTTACTTACAGAACTATAATCTCTTGATTTTGCAAAAGAGTATATACTAGTGGCAAAAGGGTAAACTTGCTGTTTAAGGGGATGTTTATGCCTATATAGTCATTGTGTGACATCACAGCATGCATCTTTTTGTAAGTGCAAATTGTCTCCAAGTCCAGGAACATCCAGGAAAAGATGTTAAATGCTGATTGATGGAGATGAGACACATTCATTGGATTCTTCAAAGAGAGGCCCTTTGTAGATCAGTTGATATGTTAACATGTCTGTTAGTTTTCTTTGAAGGCCACCCACTTGAATATTTTCTCCTTATGTCTGGATCTGGGATATTAATAAGATTGGAAATCCTGATTCTTAGCTGTTTTATTAAGTTCTCTACTCTTTATACTCCAGTTGTTAGTCACACCACTCTGCAGAACTAGTAATCAAAATGCCCTCATACAGTCTCAGAAGTCAGTTACTCTGTGGGCCAAATGTCCAAACTCCCTTAACAAAACTGCACTGCACTATACCAGCCACTGTTTGCCTCTGCTAACCTCCACTCCATCAGCTTAAAGGATATCCCAGCATACACCAGGTTGAGACAATAATTTAAAGTATACCTAGGGGAAGTAAAGTCAGTGTAAACATCGTTACTCTGACCAAATAAGGTAACACCTCCTCCAGCTCTCCAGCTCTTTCCGTATATCTCCCGTTGTTAGTTGCCCCTACACAGGCAGGCATGCATACAGACTTGGTATAAAACTTATATATATATATATATATATATATATATATATATATATATATATATATATATAAAATACTTGGGGTAATGAGGTATAAAATACCTTGGTGCTGGCAAGACTATACAACTCACCTGGAGCTTTCATGACAAAATGTAAAATGTGAAAGATGTGTTTTAAACTGAAGAAGAAAAATGGCATGCCCCCCCCCCCCTGCAGCCTAATTGTGGTACTAAATGTAATCAGTCTGCTTTTGAATTGCTCCACTGTATGGTAGGTTTGGTATTGAAAAACCTGCTTATTCAAGTGGTGCCACAGTTACAGAGCAAGGTGGAGTATGGTCACTGCTAAAAGTGTTAAGTTCACATTTTTAAATACAGAACATTCAGCATCACTGTTCAATTCTACCATGTTTGTGTGGTGACTCAGTCCATGAGATGCTGCCTGCACAGTTACTTGTGTGGAGCAGGACACCAGTGATGCAAGACCCATAGCTTAGCATGTATTCCTTGAACTCATCACTTTGCTTCCATATCCACAGTGAAGACAACTAAAGGTTCCTACCAAAGACCTTGGCTCCCAAATGGGACCTACGTTTTTCTCTTAGAACATTTAGCAGAATATTTTCTTTTTGTGTCTAGTATAGTTTATCCCATTAAAACCTATGTTGTAAAAGGTACATCATCTGGTGGCAATCATCTCAGACAGAACTTTCAGTAGTTATTTATTTGGGGGCTTAAGTGGCCTTTAATGTAGTGCCTAGGATCATGTCAGATAATTGTCTTGAAAAAAGTATTAATTTTCCATTCTTATGTCCTTATTCATGGGAAACAGGGTCACATATTATTTAAAATGGTTATAGAATGCATTTGTGTGTGTTACCTGAAACAGTAACATTAAGATTTCAGGATATTGTATCATCCTTTGTTTCTTTTTCACCATGTTTGGAGTATTGTTGAGGAAGCAAACCACTTCCTATAGTTTGTTACCAGAAACAAAGATGTCAGAAAGTTGTGCCATCCTTTGTTTCCTTTGCACCAGACTTGGAACTGTGCTGTGTAACAAACCATTTCCGCCTGGATCACTAGTTAAAAGATTTTTCTCCTGTTTTGTGAGTAATTCAGAGATCAGACAGGGCTAATTTTACAAGAAATCTAGTGTCATCATCATTCTAAAAGGCTCTGTTTTACTGTTTATAATAGAACGGTGTAGTCACATGTCGGCACCTTTAGAAAGTATTCCTACTGGCTTTGTGTTTTCAAGGCTGTAGGCAGTTCTCTATGCCACATATAGCTTGGTTATTTACTCTACCAGATACTGAGAAAATAAAAATATGGGCAGTGACATTATAACACATTGTATGAGGTACTCACCTTAAGAGTAGATGATTAAAATGTATACATCTGTGCAGTGACCCCCCCCCCCCCCACACACACACACACACACACACTTCCATGCCATTCTCTTCATTATTTTATGGATAGGATTGGTGTTGTCTTGGAGATTAGAATGTGTTACACTGAAGGTGATCAGCCCTTGGCATTATAAAATGTGTTCAGCTAAAGGCATTCATTCTTTTTTTGTCTTGTGTTCAGCACCCACTCCAGAATAGCAAATTTTGACCCTTTTCTAGGAAACAGATGTAATTGCAAGTAGACAGTGTGATGGCACAGTTAACCGAATGGTATCTGAAACCTTACAGTTTTCTTTTGTATGTGGTCAGCCATCATAACAATATCGTTTACATATGTAACACTCTAATGTTGGGAAACTAACTGATGGCTATAAAGTTGTAGTACTAGTTATACTGACTTGTGACCATAGAGGTCTGGCTCTGTTAATGAAGTCTGGTGTTGGCCATCATGATTGTTTTCTTCCTAAAGATTTGACCTCTTAGTATGTCAGTGAAAATTGGAAACGTGATGTTGATTCACTTCTCCTGACTCTGTAATATAACTATCTGTGCTGCTGGCTTTAATGAGTCTTTCAAAGGTAGATTACACATATCATCTGCAGTCTTAAAAGCAAACTTTATTGGGAGTCAAAGTGCTGTTTGACATTTAGTGAAACTATATTGGAGCATACCCTAGGGTCTGACTTCCAAATATGGCATTCTCAGCACTGGGGGCTGAACTAATCATTTATACATTACATAAGCAGCAAGTTCTAGTCCACCGTGATGAGTCCCTGGGGGAAAACTGGACAAGCAGACTGCTCAGAGTCTGTTATAAAACCCATTGATGTAGTTTAAAAACATGAAAAGCGTGATTAAGGTGAATACCTCATACAGTTGAACTGTCAAGAAGGGTGTATAACTGATGGCTGCCAACATCTGAGAAAGTCAAGACATTAGTGGTGAATGGATCTGTCCTTTGTGCTGAATATTAATGCAGGTGCACAACCTCCTTATAGGAGCTTATAATTATAAAACAGTCAGACAAGCAGTAAACTGACAGTTTAACATTTTTTTTCTGATATTATTTTAGGTCCATGATAGGAATGCACATTGGAGAACTTACTTAATCGATCTTACTACCAAAAAGGACCATAACTGGTCCAAGATTGAAACGTTATCAGATGTATGTTCTCAAGATGATCCTCCTCCTCCTCCAGACATCTGGACAAATGACAGTGATAAGCAGTTTAAAACTGAAGGAAATGACAACAGATAATTAAGAAAATTTGCCCTCTGGTGCTGGTTTGAAAGACGATGATTAATAATAGCTTGCTGTTTTACTGTATGAGTTGCACTTCATTGATCTTCTGAAAAGAGCTGCATGTCATAAACTTTCAGTTTATAGACGGTGATATGCAGCAGCCATCTCAGTCACTTAAATTGTGTTGTCACTGGATCAGTCTTTACTGTTAAACACTGGGCTAACATATGCATACGTGTCTAAAGTACGAGTTTGAGTACAATTTTATCTATTTGGCAATAGTCATTGCACCGAGTCTTGGAACAGATTGTGATGTCATTAAGGGCAAGCTGTAGTTAACAGAATATAACTTCTGATTTGATGTTAGTAAATACTTGATTTTCATCAGGTAATCGCAGTCTGTCTTGAATTTATATTTCAGGTCTTTTCTCAGAATTTCTTGAGACCTGTAAACAAGCTCAGTTTACACAGTTTGTACAGCTGAGTTGTACAATTAATAACTAAATTCGCTGTCACTAATGCACACACTTTATAATAATCTCTTCACAAACATTCTACTTTAGTACAATTTTCCTTTATGCTGTGAATGAATTAATAAAACCTTATTCAGAGTATTTTTTTTTTTATAATTACTTTAGAATCATAGTTCCTCATTTTTGTTTCTGTAGAGTACATATCTTCTGTGTAATTAAACAGTGTTTATATTTATATTTATTTTTAAGTATTGTTACATTAATATTTGAGTTATGTATCTTATTTGTTACCAGCCTAGAAATGAACAAGTATTAATAACTAGCAGTTAAGGAAATCAGCAGACAGGCACACACAGCAACATAGTTTGACGATGGTAGCTTATTTCTAGGCTATTAAAGTATGTCTTTGTAGGAATTATGTAGCATATAAAAAAACAGGTGTCTAGCTGCTTTTTCTGTATGGAAAGTATGTATCATACTGAAAATCATGTACAGTAGAGTTTCGATTATCCGAACATCAAACGTTGGTTATCAAAACCAGCCTTCCAAAGTTTTCAGGTAGGAAAAATCATAAAGTCTGAATATGTAAACATTATACGTATTTGCTTGAGCATGCTTTTTGAGCTTGTAGCCAGCTAGTGTGTGAAAAGTATTCTTTTTTATTGTCCATTGGAGTCGCTGAATGGTTGAAAGGTGTATTCCTGTATCTAGAAAAAAAAACAAGATTTTATACATTTTTTTAATCCAGTTCAATTATATGTTTGATTATTCGAACAATTTGATTATCTGAACTGCCCTAGGTCCCAATTAGTTCAGATAATTGACTCTCAATTGTACTTAGTTTCTTTTTTTTTTTTTTTTTAGAAAGTGTAACAAATACCAAGTTCTACTAAATGAAGTGGGAAATTCAGGATTGTAAGAAATTTTAGAAGTCTTTGATTTTCTCTGTTTTGTGTTTGCTTATTGTCTCTGATGAAGCAACTGACATCTATTATAATCTCATAGTAAAATTTTAAAAGAAAAATATTGAGCTAAGTATTGGTGAGAGTTTGTAAAATGTAACAAGTGTACACTAATGACGCTTTAAACAGTACATTCTGCCTCTGCAAGTTACATGAAAGCTATTGGTGGCTAAATTTATTGTGCTTACCAAGTGGTAAGTGACACCATATTTAGTATATTTAATTTAAGATAATTCTGTTAAACTGTAATGCCACATGTTAAAGGGAGTCTGTTCTGCTGTATGCAGAAGCCTGGGAGTTTTTCTTGATTCCATAAAATGCTACAGCTAACAGTGCCTGTAAAACTGTCCCATGTTTCCACACTTTGCTTTAATCAGAAAGCAGACCTTCATAAATACATAGTATTTAGAGCAAAATGTAAACAACTAAGCACTTATAATATCTTTAATGCATTTGTTGTGGCTGCACACTGTTTACTTTTAAATTATATTAAGGCAACAGCATTTTACCCTTAAAAAATAAGACAACTTCACATTTGTTTCTGGTTTGAAATTTGTTGTACAGTATATCTGTATACACTAACAGCAATTACTCTTCTGTATTTATATATTATGATTATTTTGATGTGTAAATATTATCCTGCCATTTTTTACTTTTCTAGAACCTAAAGTCCAATTAAGCACTTGTATTAATTATAACTGTGGTAAGTAAAATGTGTGTGCATTATGTACGAATGTATGTAGGTCTTGTGTGTGTGCCTGTATTATACAAGTTGATTACACATGAATTTACATACCTCCACTTATGGCAGATTGCTTCCTTGCCACAATATATCGATTCTATGTAGTCACAGAATTTCTTTTGATATATATTAAGTGACAGCATCATTTGTGGAAATTACATTGCAAAGTTGTTTGTATTAAACACATTGTTACAGTATTCAGAACTGTCATAGACTTGTTAGTATACCATTTACATACTACATAATTTGGAATATAGCATTCACTTCTCAACATGTCTGTGTTTTGTAGTCTGATAAAATAAAATTAATTTACTTGTAGCACTCAATAGTGTGTGAAAAGTATTTGCAAAATGTTTCAAAATCCCTGTCCAGATTTTTGTGGTCTTATCCACAGCAGAGTATTTCTTGCTTTTGTATCCTATAAAATTTCATTGACCATGGTAGAAATGAGTAACTATGCAGCAGTGTATTTTTAAGACCAGTCTGTGTGCCAAATACAAAATGGATCAGCAGGTAGTATGATTATCTTTTAAGTACATTACTTTTTTTATTGTCTCAAGTTATTTTGCAAAATATGAATCCCTTTTTAAGCACACTTTTATTTGCAAATTTTATATCATATCTCTGAGTGGAAGACATATTATTAAAACGTGGGTACACAGTCTAGTACAGTCAATCATTTTTACTCTGTTACCGTACTGATATATTTTATTTCAGAGAGGTCTTTTACAAGCAGTGATGTAAGATGCCCATTGAGGCATCATATCCAATGGTGGGATGGGATGGGGGGGTTCTTTAGTAATGTGATATTGGGGAATGTCTTCTAACTGCTATTAGTTACATTTCATGCACATCAGTTAAAAGGAGATCTCACCTATGATCTTTTTATTTCTTGCTGATTCACATCATGTAGTGATTAATTCAGCCATTGTTAGTGTACTTTGAGCTTTTTTTTTTTCGGCATGAAGTGAAAAGGCTCAAAACATACACCATGAATTCGCAAGTATCAGAAGTAAGTGTTCAGAGGATACAAAACTGATACCACCAACACCTCGGAAACATGCACACACACATCATTGCTTTTGCAAAGACACTTCTACATGTGTGCCAGAAGATGCAGAAGGCACTAAGTAACTCAAAAAAGGGCACATTTTTAGACTTTTTTTCTACCTTGTACTTTGATAAAACCATGTGTGTAAGTGTATGTAAATATATATATATATATATATATATATATATATATATATATATATATATGTATGTATGTATATGAGTCTACTTTAGTAGACCGAAATACCACGTACCTGAAACCCAGATAATTGAGACAAAAAGGCCGACAGCACGAGAACACCAAAATTCTGAAATGTCGACTTACCACTCTAGGTAAGTAAATGCTTGGCCATCCTTAAAAACAAAACCAAACAAAAGCAAATCCACCAATGTGGGGGGCTTTGCCCCCCACCCCCCAGCTAAATATACTAACTTCAAGATCGCACTGCCACAGGGTAGCCAAGCATTTACTTACCTGAAGTGGTGAGTCGGTGTTCCAGGACGGCGGAGTTCTCATGCTGTCGGCCCTTTCGACTCTATCTAACTTTTCAGGTAAGTAGTATTTATTTTGGTTTACGGAAGTAGACCCATATATATATATATATATATATATATATATATATATATATATATATATATATATGATATGAGCTGTGTATATACATTTGGAGTTGGATTAAATGCAATTCCACAGAAATTTAATGTAGAATTACAAATTAAGCTCTATCTTTCTTTAACCTGTTTCAAGTCTGAGAGAGAGAAACTTTCTCATGAATGCATGGACTTTAAGTGTGCTATTAACATTGATGGCCTGTGTGCCAGGAACGTGGATTACAAGAGGAAAGGGAAGGGAATAAGACACATCATTACAAAAGTATCCTGGCTTCTGTGTGGTATGTAGGCATAGCAGTACTCAATGTACACAGGGTTGAAGAATTGCCATTGCTGAATAGCAGAGACTCTGTGGTTTCAGTCTATTTCTGGCCATAGTAGTGGCAGCCTAGTAGATAAATTATATTGTGAATTTGGTAACAGCCAAGCTATATAGCAGCTCACCTCTTAATTTGAACCCACAGTTTCAGTGGCCTGAAAGCATAGAATTGTAGCCATAGCATGTTACAACTCCCCAAAATATTTTTTTCTGGTGATATATATATATATATATATATATGTGTGTGTGTGTGTGTATGTGTGTATAATATTTACTTCTGAAATGATCAGAACTTAGCACATACATATACACACACACACACACATATATATATATATATATATATATATATATATATATATATATATATATATATATATATATATATGTATTTATATATATATATATATATATCTTATGCCTTTTTGCATGTTCTTTTTAATATATTGAAATTTTGTATTCCGACCACAGGTGGCAGTGTGTCAAAAGTAGGGAGTTATATTGCAGTATTTAAACAGGATGTGTTGAATGTGTTTATTTCCTGTTCTGAGGAAGTTTGTGAGGAGTCACTGATGAAAAGCTGAACAGAGACTTTGTGGCTTAAATAAATGTTGAGTACAAGTTTACGTACTTGGTTTGGACATTTTTTATGGATTTTCGAATCTGGTGTGCAGATCCCTGGCTCCTTCTTGTGTAGCAGTTGGTTTTGTCTTTTTATCGTTGAGATGGTTTTCGTTGTTCAGATGCCATGTCGATCGATCGCTGCACCAGTATTTACACCTTCTTCACCATCGGCACAAGCTGGAGATTTAACCTTACTTATAAATCTTTTGACCCAAAAGGTTGAGTCATTATCCAAATGGATGGATGGCCTTATGGGAACCTCTCAGTCCTTGGTGGGCCTTTCTTCAACTCCCACACAGTCACTTGTCAAGGAGTTGGATGGGCTGCAACAATCGCAGGCTGTAATATCAGACTTTGGGGGAAGTAACGCTATTGTTATGCCACCATCACAGCAGAGAACAGCCCAAATGGATTCTTGTGCTTTGGGGAATACACTGAGATCTGGCCAGAATGCCCAGGGGTGATGGCCCCATTGAACGTCAGTAATCTTAATGGAGTGGATCAAGGTATTTCACAGCCAGTTCTAAATAATTGGTTGAAGCGCCTTTTTTGCTTCCATAATACTTCTAGAGACTCTGTTTTTGAACAGAGTAGTTCGGGGAGTATTGAATTACCTCAGAAATTAAATCTGTTCGATCAAAAATTAAGTTAAAGTTACAGTAAGAGGTTGCCTATTTTGGAGAATGTCAGCTTTCCAAAATAGTACCCAAAGGGCTCCATTCATGGCAGTATCCTACGAGCCTGGAGGAAGGCTCAGCCTTCCATAAAGATTTAATTTCTCTCTTTGATAAGCATGGGTTTGAGCTCTTAAATGTAATCTGCCATCATTACTAGGAGGCAGTCACCTCTCTTTCAGAGGAGCTAACTATTTTAGATGAAGCCATCAGGAAGGACATTAATTTTTCTAGATACAGATTTGATTACGATCGGATCTACACTAGTATAGACCAGCATGTTTCCAAAATAACTGCTAACAAAGTTAAAAAGTTGCAAAGGGACATTAAAGCTTATAAGGTGGGCTTAGCATATCCCAAGCCTCCTAAGTCCCAAGGCAATTATTTGGGTACATTAGCTCGGCATTCAAATGATCGGAATGTAACTGAAAAAGTTAGAGCTGATATGGTTAATAATGGCCATGATGGGGGCCCTTCAGATGACCCCACTGAATATAATTCAGTTCGAAGGAGTGACCAGATAGCTTCACTTAATAAATCGACTAATCCTCCTTTGGAAGGTGTGGGCTGAAATTTTTGGAACCCAGCCTCATCACCCCAACCATCTCTGGGAGGAACTGACTAGGATACAGACTGGTCCTTCTAAATCGGGGCAGTCTTCCTTCGAGTTAATATTCAACACCGGAAGGGATTTTAAGATATATAATTTTTCCGGGTTTTCTTTTCCTCCACCTCTGGTCGATCTTCTGGCTAAAGGCCTATCATTCGTACTGGCCCGCAGGGCCAATTTGGCTAACACGTTGGTTGACCTAAAATTGTTTACCAGGAAACTGAATTTACATCTCCTACTAGGGGACCAGTGTTCTTCTCTTCTCCAAAGGCTTTTTCCATTCCCAGCACCTTTAATCCACCCCTGCTCCCTTCAGTCAACGTCTTTGATCAGCTGTGTGACCTGGACATTCATGTTTCCCTCAAAACCAAGAAGAATGTTGGCTTCAATACTACCAAGGAGGAATTAGCATTGCTCGAACTGTTATGTCACTCAGGGGTCAGAGTGATGCAGCCGGACAAAGGGGGAGGTCTGGTACCTATGGATGTGGAGGATTATATTAAGAGAATGGAAGCTATTCTGGCCTCTGAGACGTATGATGAGGTATCTAAAAACGAGTTGAACATCAACATATCATGTGTCCGTTCTTATTACGATGACATGTTTATTAATGGGGTGATAGATTTGGACGTGTTCAATTATATTTCTATATCCAACCCCAAGATTCCAGCTCTATTTGGTAACCCTGAGATCCATAAGAATATGCTGGATCCTCCCATGCGCCCGTTGGTCAACGCTAGGGGGAGTATGATGTATGCTGGAGCCAAGGTTGTGGACACTATCTTGAAAAAGTATGCCATCAGTGAGGAGCACATCTCAAATGATTCTTGGTCTTTTCTAGGCAAAGTGAACCAGATTCCATTCAAAACCGAGAATCACTTCCTCACTATTGATGTGATAGACTTGTATTCTTCTATCCCCCATTCAGTAGCACTGGAATGGATTCAGGCAATTTTGATTTCAAAACAAGCTCCTGCCAAAGACATTTTGATGGTCAGAGAACTCTTAGACATAGTTCTTACATGCAATTATTTCTCCTTCAACAACCGATGGTTCCATCAAAGGATAGGGGTGCCCATGGGGTCCCCTTGTGGGGCCAGCGTAGCAAACTTGGTGATGGAATTCTGGGAGAAAGAGTTTGTCTTTCCTAACCCATTATTTAAAGAGAAATTCCTATTGTATACCTGATTTTTGGATGATATTTTCATCATCCTCAAAGGGGGGAGGGAAGTAGCAGACTCCATCCTGGAATGCTTTAATACATCTACTGAATTCCTTAGGTTCACCTCTAACTTTTCCATGGAGAAAATTGCTTATTTGGACGTTGATCTGTCTAAGGATAACTACAGGGATTGCTATAAGGCCAACATCCATCGCAAACCTACTTTTTCAAACTCATATTTGCACTTTGAAAGCAACCACCCCTTTCATCAGAAGAGGTCGATAGTCAAGGGCCAACTGGTCCGGGCGGCCAGGATGGAAACACGGGACAGTGATTTCTTAAAGGAATGTGAGTTTATCAGAGACCTCTTTTTGAATAGGGGTTATCCTGGCCATCTGATTTCAGACCTCTGTAATGAGGTAAGTCACAAGAGGGAGAATGGGATATATCTCCCCATTTTGGGCAGTCTATTGCAGATCAAGGTGTGCTGGTTGATGATACTCGGATTAGATCTACTTATGCCTGTAGCTTCATCACTACTTAGTTTGGATGTGGGGGCTATCGCTTCTATTATGAAGAATTGATGTTTACTTACACCAGACAATCAAGGTCCTTCAGCTTTAGGGCTAAATCCTCAAGTCATTTACAAGAGAGGTTCCAACTTAAAAAACATCCTTGAAAGGAAACCTAGACCTACTCAGGCACTCTCGGGCATGTTCAAATGCAACATGTGCAGATACTGCCAATACGTGAAAGCTGGAACTTATTTTGCGATCAGAGAGAGAGAGAAAGTACAAGATCCAGGGGAGGTTCAACTGTGCCAGCACACATGTGGTTTACCTGGCCCAGTGTTCTCATGTCCTGCTTTCTATATAGGGAAAACTGACCGGAAACTGCATGAGCGCCTATATGAACATCTATATGCCATCAAGAAAGAAAAAATGGCTAATGCACTTGTTAAACACATTAGCGAGTGCCCGGGGCATGGGTTTAGCTTTACAGTGATTGATCAGATTGTG